>NC_077231.1:306808376-306855876 GCF_027887165.1 Monodelphis domestica
GCTTTTTTTTTTAACTTTAGCTGAAGCAATAAATTCTACTTCATTTCTTTATATTTACTCTACGTGTGTCTCCTTGCTTCATATCTGTCCTTGTAAGCAATATAGTGCTGGATTCTAATTTTTAATCCACTTTATGGGCAAGTTTATCCCATTCATATTTACAGTTTTGATTATTAATTACTTCTCTCTATCCTGTTTCATCACTCCTTTTATTCTTCTCTCTCCCTCCTTTCACTCTGTCCCTCTTCAAAAGTCTGTTTTGCTTCTGACTACTTTGCCTCTCCCAATCTGCCTACTTTTCTATCAGCTCCCCCATTTTCTTATCCTCCTATCCCCTGGAGGGCAAGATGGATTTCTTAACCCCATCAAATGTGTATGTTATTCCCTCTTTTAGCCAATTCTCATTGTCTACCATCTCTTCCCATCTACCCCAACCCAACAGAAATTCTTTTGTTCATGACTCTTTTATATAATTTACCCCCATTCTACCTCTCTCTCTCTGCGTTTCTCATAAAGCAACCCTCTTTTACTCCTTATTTTTATTTTAAAAAATTGTCCCATTATATTCAACTCATACTTGTGCTCTCTGTCTATGTATTCTTTCTAACTGCCCTATTAAAGTTCTTAAGAGTTAGAAGAATCATTTCCCCGTGTAGGATTAAACTTAATGAATCCTTTTTAACTTTCTTTTTCCTGCTTACCTTTTTATGCTTGAGTTTTGCATTTGAAAGTCAAATTTTCTGTTCATCAGGAATGCTTGAAAGTCTTCTAGTTCCTTAAATATACACACCCCACCCCAAAGGATTATATGCAGTTTTGCTACATAGGTGATTCTTGGTTGTAATTGTAGCTCTTTTGTCCTCCAAAATATCATATTCCAAGTCCTCTGTTCCTTTAATATGACAGCCACCAAAACTTGTGTGATTCTGATTGTGGCTATACGTTATCTGAATTATTTCTTTCTGGTTGCCTGCAATATTTTCTCCTCAATATAGAGGCTCTGGAATTTAGGTATACTATCCCAAATATGGTTATTTTCATTTTTGGATCTCTTTCAAGGAAGTGATAATTGTTAGGTTCTTTCTATTTCTATTCTGCCCTCTGCTTCAAAGGTATCAGGGAAGTTTTGCTTGATAATTTCTTGAAATATGATAACTAGGCTGTTTTTCTGATCATGCCTTTCAGGTAGTCCAATAATACTTAAATTATCTCTCTTTGATCTATTTTCCAGATCAGTTGTTTTTCTGATGAGATATTTTATATTTGTTTCCTGGTTGGCTAACACCTATAATTTTCTCCACTTGGAATGTCTTTTCTCTTCTTGGAAGGGTTAGTATCCCTCACATTTCTTAAAACTTGACTAAAATTTTACTTTTTCTAGGAAGTTTTCCCAAATGAATCCTACCCCTATTTTAAGCTAATGGAAAGCAAGATGGACTGGGAATTTGAAGGTCTCTGGCTTCAGTTCCCTAAAGCCTTTTCCCCCTATTTTTTGTACATACATATATAATTGCATATATTTTCCCCAACAGAATATTCTTAGCCCCTTGCAGGAATATTTACTTGTGTTTCAATGTGTCCATTGTCTAATACATAGTACTTGGAACATAACAGGGTACTTAATACCTGATTTTAAAACACAATTTATTGATCTCTTTTGGTTCTGCAAAGCCTAACTTTCCCCCTACCACTTTACCCTCCCAGAGCACCATCTGTCTAACAAAGAAATTCAATAAATAATTATTGATTTTGTGACCTTGGGCAAGTCCCTTCCTACCCTAGGGTTTCAGTTTCTTCATTGGTAAAATGAGAGCATAAATGTTTTCTAGGTCTGTTCTAACTTTAAATCTAATGATTTGTCCTTTAGTCTCGGTCCCTACTACAGAAAAGTATATTTCATTTAAAAAAATACATTGGTATGTTTTTTTTTAATGTCTTTTAAGTGATTGCTCTTGGCAACAGTGGCTGACTACATTGTAAATTCATTAAGGACAGTCATCTCATTGTCAACTCTTCTGTGTCCCAGCCCCCTACTAGATGAAATTAGTTTATAATAGTGAGTCACAAAGCATTTCTTAAAATTAAGAAAAAAAATTCTTAAAACACCTATTGTATGCAGGCACTGCACTAAACATTGGGCATACAAATAATTAAAAAACAGCCTCAGCTCTCAAGGACCTCACTTAGCAAACTACACTCAGCAAGCTTCATCCGGAACAAATGTTAGTTGTGTTGTTATTATTATTACTATCTATGACTCCAAGTTTAATTCTATCTCTTTATACCTTGCAACTCTCCACAATACCTGGATTAATTCTGTCTACTGGAGGTGCTGAATAAACTCTCGCAGCTAAAAGGAATGAAACTGGTTTTAGAAAGACAGATTTTTATCTTCAAATGCAATTTTAAATAAGGGCAATTAAACAGCTTTGTAAAAAAGTACTTTAAGATTCAATTTTTAAAACTACATATATTTTTAAAGTAAAAACCATTTTTCACATCCATTTTTTATAAGTCCTGAGTTCCAAGTTCTCTCCCCTTTCTCTCCCTTCCCCCTCCCTGAGCCAGTAATCAGTTCTTTCTCTGCAAGTGGATGGTATTTTTGATCCTCAACCCTTGGGAACTGTCTTGGATTAAGGTTTATTTTTCAGGAATTGATGACTGAGGGGATGGGGAGAGTGCTGTTGGTGGTAACACTAGATGCCCTAGGACAATCTGAAGGGTAAATAAAAGGTCTGAGAGCGTCAGTGTCTTCTCCTCCTTCCCACCCAAAGGGATGCTGGGAGTGGAGTCAGAGAACTAGGGCTCAGCTGCAGTCCTAGCACTCCGTTCTTGGGGTCCTTGGATGGGGCCCTCCTTATCCCTGGGCCCCAGTTTGGTCCTGGACCAGACCCCATTTGAGGATGCCACCCCCGTGGGACCAGGGCCGATGACCTAGGTCCATTGTTGGAGATGACGAGACCAAGGACGTCCTCCATGTCCTCTCCTAGACTCAGTTTCTCCATCTGTACCAAAAGGGGGCAGGGCTAAAAGAGTCTCCCAGGTACACTGGGTGAGAGTGTGACCAGGGGCCTAGCCGGCGCTCCAGGATCTTTCTGGGCTCGTCACTCAGTCCCTGCCCCCACACACACTCCTCAGATTCCTGGCTCAGGGTGCTGGTAGGACTACAACTCCCAGCGCGGAGAACTACAGCTCCCAATATGTCGCTCCCGGAGAGGGGCGGGGCGGAGCACGAAGGAGAGCGCGCAGCTACTGAGCATGCGCAAAAGCAGCCAGAGTTAGCTGAGGCAGTCGCGGAGCCGCACGCACGCACGCACACGGGGGCGAGCTTAAGCGTCGGGGACGCGCGCGCGAGGGGGCCTGGCCAGCGCGGGGCGGGAGGCTGGCAGCAGCGGCCTTGGCTCCGGGCAGCGGCGGCGGCAGGTTCCTTCCTTCCGTCTGGGGCGGGGACTGGCTGCAGCGCGACTGCCGCGGCTGAGGCGGGAGCCGGAGCAGAGCCGGAGCCGGAGGAGGGGCCGCGCGGGCGGCCGCAGCGGTGGAAGCTGGAGCAGCCACGGGAGCAGCAGCAGCTGCGGGAGCAGCTGGAGCGGGAGCAGCCGCCGCCACCGCCTGAGCAGCCGGAGCCGCAGCAGCAGCAGCAGCAACAGCATCAGGAGCAGCGGCAGCGGCGGCTGCGGCGGCGCCGGCCCTGGTCGTGGCCGTGGCCGTGGCCGTGGGCAGCCTACGTTCACGACGGCGACCCGGCCTCCTGCCCTGGCTCCACCCCCCGCATCAGCAGGTGAGCCTGGGTGGGGGGATAGTCGCGTTGGGGGGGCTTTTATTTTCGCCCCTACCCCGCCCCCATCTTTCCCGCTGCTACCGGCGGGGGAGGGGGCGTCACGCCCTTGGTCTGGTGACAGTGGGCTCCGAGGCCTCGAGTACGCATGCACCAGCCGGGCGGGGCCCCCGCCCCCCCCCCGGTGGGGGGAGAGGCTGGGTTTGGGGGGGAGCGGGAGGACAAAAGGAATCTTCTACCCTGGGAGGACCCGGCGGGCAGTCTGCACCTGGCGGCCCCGGGGCTCTGTTGGGAGGCACATAGCTTGGGGGAGGGGGCGGCGAGAGATGGGAGGGATCCCAGCATGGGGTTTGCACCTGGTGGCCCCGGCACTGGGCACAAGGCGTGGGGGAGGGGGCGATGAGATGGAGATGGGGGTGATGAGATGAGGGAGGAGGTCCGGCTCAGGGTGGGGGGGGTCTGAATGTGGCGGCCCCCTGGAGCGGGCACGCAGCCTTCTGCGGAGGAGGGGGCAATAAGACGTGGGCGGGTCCAGGCGGGGGTGGGGGGGACGGGTCTGATTGTGGCGGCCCCCAGGAGCGGGCACTAGGCACGGGTTGGGATGAGGAGACGATGAAATGTGGGCGGGGCCCATGGTGGGGTGTGAATGCGGCGACCCCCTGGACGGGGCACGAGGCATGGGGGGAGGGGTCCTGGCGGGGGGGGGGGTCGGTCTGTATGGCGGCCCTCGGGACCCAGAGCCAGGTTCACGACTCCCGGGAGGGGGAGGGGGCGATGAACCAAAGGAGGGCCCAGCGTGGGATCTGCACCTGGCGGTCTCGGGCAAACAGCTCAGGGGGGAGGGGGGAGACGTGACCGTGACAGAGAAGGCGGCAATGACTTGGGGGTCCCAGCGGGGGGGGGCAGGCGCAGGGCCAGGCACGCGGCCTGGGGGAGGAGGGGGGCGATGACATAGAGGTGGGAGGGGGCGACGGCTCTTCCCCATTGGCTGCCGGACCCGACCTTGTTGGGAAGCTCTTTGTGAGCTGCGCAGTGGCCAGTGCTCTGGTCTAGGGATCCTTGCGCAGGTTCTCGAGCCGCAAGCCGGCTCTCTCTCCCCTAACCGCTGCTCCCGAAGCCGCGACGTCTTTGAATGGGAGACGCTGTGACAAGCCTTGGCCAAGGGGGGCGCCCGAGAGCGCACGAACTGGCGGAGCCGCTGCCAGAAAGACGAGTCCAAGGACAGACAGAGCCCCTCCCTCCTATAGCGGGATTAGCAAACTGGGTGCAGTCTGGAAAGCCGCATCCAGCCTCAGACCTGCTAGCTAGGTGCCCCTGGGCTAGTCGCTTCACAGGCGTTTGCCTCAGTTTCCATATCTGTAAAACACAGAGTCGAACCTCCCAGGTCTCCCCCCCCCCCATCCAGGCGGGCAACTAACCCTTGCCCAGGGCCCAAAGCCTGGGTTTAGACTCAGATGGGAGCTTTTCCAGGGTTAGACAGGTGCTCCAGCCTGAGCGCCTGCATTCCGAGGGGAAGAGTCTGCTAATCCCGAGAAAACTGAGCCCCCCCCCCCCCCCCCCAGGGAGCCCAGCGAGCCCAGCCCAGAACGCGGTAAACGCTCCCTTCGACCTCTTCTTGGGGAACCCCCCCAAAGTCGTCCTTTTGTTTCCAGCAGGGTAAGCCCAGGACCCAAGGGTGGGGGCCTCGCCCAAGCAGCCTCCGCCCCCCCCCCCCCCAGTGGGTACTTCCAGAGCCCCCTTCCCCCCTCCGTGGCTGCCTCTCATTCTCTTCCCTCCGGAATGATGGTCTGAGGCCCCGCCATCCCGAGTCATCCGGGAAAGCCTTCGAGACCCTCTGCTTCAGCCTCTCCTTTCCACAGGAGGAAGCTGAAGGCCAGAGCCGCCATTCCAGGGCCAGCACGTGGCCGGCACGTGGCCAGCACGTGAGGGAAGCCTAGGACTCCACTGAGGAAACCTGAGTAGTCCGCCCTCCCCTCCCCCCCTCAGCCTTGATCCCATGGGGGAGGACCTTCGGTGAGGCCAGCCCCCTCCTGTTTCAGGATGCTTGCTAGGGTTAGTGTTGGAGGCGGAATTCTCCCTTGGGGGGGGGGGGCAGAGCAAAATGTATCCACTCACTGAGAGCCCGGATCAAGGCCCCGCCCTCCCTAAGTCAGCAGGGCTTCCAAAGGACTCTACCCACGTGTTAGCACGTGGCTCGACACCCCCTGAGGAGGGCCTCTCCGTTTTACAGACAGGGACACCGAGGCAAAGCAGGGACAGCCTTGGGCAGTCCCTGGGCTTTCAGGTCTCTACCCTGCCCCAGGCCATACTTTTGTGCTTAGCCTTGGGGGGGGGGTCTGCCAGAGCCCAGGGTCACCCCAGGCACCTGTCGAGAAGCCACAGAGCCCCCCTGTGGAGAATTCTGCTGAGATGTTTTCAGCGAGACAAAGGAGAGTGTGGCTAAGGAGACCCACCCGTGTGGAGTTGTTGGGCTGGGGTGGCTCGAGGCCCCCAAGACCCCTTGGAAGGGGTGATTTTACTGCCGCCGCCTCCCAAGGCAGCCTGACAAATAAGACACCATCTTCGGGGCTCTGCCCTCCTCCAGCCTATTGGGCTCCACGGGGCGCTCTCACCCCCCCCCCCCCCCCCCATTTCAGCCTCGGCTTGTCCTCCCTCTGCCTTTTCTCCTCCCGCCAATCGGATCCAGGCACTGCCGCAAGGTGTCGGCTTTTGTTTTCTCTAATTGATTCTAGCTCCTACCCCAGCGAAGCTATTCCAGACCCCCCCTGTGTGCGCACCTTCCCTGCCCTTTCTCCCCTCGCTCTATGAGGCTCCGCCTTTCTTTAGAATTCTGCTGAGATGAGCGCCATGGTGGGGACCTGGGCACTGCCTCTGGACATCTTTCCTCCATGTTCCTCCTTGTTCTCTCAGCTGACCCCCCCCAGGATTCTCTCTCCCGTGTTGGAGGGGTCCTGCTTTGTCTCCTGCCCTCGGCCATCTTCATTACCCCCCTCCCGCCTCGGGGTGTCTGTCCTGGGCTCCCCTCCATCCCCAGAAGCTGTTTCGTTCCTGTGCGGAGCCTCCCTTTCTCTGGAGTGCCACATTCTGCACATTGCAGACTCCATGTTCTGGAGACTCCTAGAAGACGCGTGTCCAAAGGGCTCGCTCCCTTCTCCACCAGCGCACCCCTCTTCCCGAGTTCCCCATTAAATAGCGCAGCCCATTAAGGATAGACCCACGCAGCTTTCAGCTACGTTTTCTAGGACATGAGCGGTATACCACCCGGTCCAGAATAGTTATTCCAATCGAATCCAAAAAGAGTTCTATCGTTTTCTTTAAAAAAATTCATTTCAAACATTCAATGAACGTTTTTTGAGTTCTGAATTCTCTCCCTTGCCCCTCCCCCACCCATTGTGAAGGCAAGAAATAGATGAATTTTACCTGGGAGATAATGCAAAACCTCCCTCCCTATTAGCACTTTTGGGAAAGGGGGGTGAGAATCGTGTGCTTCGATCTGCATTCAGACTCCAGTGGTTCTTTCTCTGCAGACAAATAACCTTTTTCATCCCAAGTTCTGTGGCACTTTCTTAGATCATTGTATTGATCAGAGTAGCTAAGCCATTCACTCTGATCTTCTTACATTGTTGCTATTACTACGGAGAATGTTCTGATTCTGCTCACTTCACTTGGTAGGTCTTCCCAGATTTTTCTGAAATCTTGCTTATCATTTTACATAGCACAATAGCCTCCCATTCTAGACCACTACTTGTTCAGCCAACCCCCCAATTTCTAATTCTTTGCCACCACAAAAAGGGCTGCCATAAATATTTTTGGACATTTAAGACCTTTGAGGTTTTTTTTTTTTTAATTTATTTGGGATCCAGACCTAGTTGTGGTATTGCTGGATTACAGGGTTTGCTCAGTTTGATAGTCCTCTGGTCATGGTTCCGAATTGCTCTCCAGAGTGGTTGGATCAATTCACAATTCCAAGATTTAACGTCCCAATTTTTCCAGATTCCCTCCAACCCTTGTTTTCCTTTTCTGTTATGTTAGCCAGTCTGATAGGTATAAAGTAATATACTTAAGAGTTTTAATTTGTCTTCTCTATTCAATAGTGATTTAAAGCATTTTTTATGTGACTAAAGATAGCTTTGATTTCTTTTGAGAAAACAGCCTTTTCATATTAATTTTATCAATTGAGGAATTATTTGTATTCATATAAATTTTTTTATAAACCCTTACCTTCCTCTTGGAGTCAATGCTGTGCATTGGCTCCAAGGCAGAAGAGTGATAAGGGCTATGAAATGGGGGTCAAGTGACTTGCCCAGGGTCACACAGATAGGAAGTGTCTGAGGCCAGATTTGAACCTAGGACCTCCTGTCTCTAGGCCTGACTCTCAATCCACCGAGCTACCCAGTTGCCCCCTGTATTTGTATAAATTTGACTCAGTTCTCTATTTGAGAATGAAACCTTTACCAGAGAAATTTGCTGCAAAAAAATTTCCTTCAGTTTTCTGTTTGCCTTCTAATCTTGGCTGTATTGGTTTTATTTATGCAAAACCGTTAAAATTTAATGTAATCAAAAATTTTCCTTTTGTTTCCTGTGGTTCTATCTATAGTTTGGTCATATTAAATTCTTCTGTTGTCTGTATACTCCCCTAATTTCCTCATAACCATCACCCTTTCTGTCTAAATCATATACCCATTTTAACCGTACCTTGGTATATGGTATGAGATGATGATGATCTATATATAGTTTTTGCCAAACTATTTTCTAATTTCCCAGCAGTTTTTTTTAATTTTGTTCTAAAAGGTCGAATCTTTATCAAACTATATTATTCTGGTCATTTATTACTATCTACTGCAATTGCCACTAGTAGTACAGTGTGGATAGAGCACTGGACCTGAATAGACCTTTTTTTTAAAGTCTTCTACAATTATGAAATTGTTGAAAACCCCATCCAAGATTTAACGTTCCTGAAGGTTTAGAGACATTGGCAGGAACCTGTGAGGTTTTGAAGGAACTGCATATGAGAGGGGCTGTTTAGAACAGTGAGACCAGCTAATTTCATCAAGCAGCCAATTTATTTAATAGTAAACCTTTTAGATTTGTATTTGGGTATATTTATATTGGCCCTAATAGATATGGCCAAATAAAATAAAATGCAATGGGAAAGAGATTGATTTCCCTTAATTTCTTTTTAGGAAGCTTTGGAAAACAATATTTTTAAAGACAGAACTTAAAATGATCCTCAACACTTGTCATGCTAAAAACTATATAACACAAAAAAAATTACTGGTATAATTAAGCAAACAGACATGACACTAAAGAGAAATTTAGTGACTCTTAATCTTCCCCCTCCCCCCCAAAAAGCCTGTGTTCTAAAACAAAATGAGATCTGTGAGAGATATTACTCAAAACAATTCATTGGTAAATTAAATTTTCTGAGGATGTAGGGAAAGGGGCCAAGATCTCACACAGAAAGACCTGAGTTCAAATTTGATCTCAGACATTTATTAACAATGTGACCCTGGGCAGGTCACTTTGCCTCGATTTCCTCATCTGTCAAAAGAGCTGGAGAATGAAATGGCAAACCTCTCCAGTGTTTTTGCCAAGAGAACCCCAAATGAGTCCCAGAGAGTTGGATATGATTAAACAGTTGTCTACCTAATCTAATTCACTCATCCCCCACAATTTCTTAACCAGTAGCAGATTGTTTTGATGATAATGGTTTTGTAATACAGTACGAGATCTGGTAATGCTGGACTCCCTTTAACATATTTTTCCCCCATTAATTCCCTTGATATTCTTGAGCTCTTGTTCTTCTTTCAGATGAATTTTCTTATTTTTTTTCTAGCTCTGTAAAATAATTGTTTGGCAGTTTGATTGGTATGGCACTTAATTTGTAGAATTGTTGTTTCTATTATATTAGCTTGACCTTCCCATAAGGAATTACTAATTTTCCCAGTTGTTTAGATTTGATTTTATTTGTGTGAAAAGTAATTGTTCGTCTAATCCCTGGGTTTGTCTTGGCAGGTTTGACTCCCTAGTGTTTTATATTGTTTACGATATTCTAAATGGAATTTATCTTTTGTTGCTGGACTTTGTTGGTAATATGCAGAAATGATGATCATTTATGTGAATTTATTTTATATCTGCTATAGTTACTGATTATTTCACCTAGTTTTTTGGTTTATTCTCTAGGATTCTCCCAAGTATGCCATTATCATCTGCAGGGGGATAGTTTTGTTTCTTTGTTGCCTATTCAAATTCCTTCAATTTATTTTTCTTATTGCTATTCCTAACATTTCTGGTTCAGTTTTGAATAATATTGGTGATAATGGGTATCCTTGCCTCAACCCTGATCTTTTTGGGAAGGTTTTTTGCCTTATTCCCATTACACATAATGCTTGCTTTGGTTTTAGTTAAAATAATACTTAAAATTTTAAGGAAAGGCCCATTTACTCCTAAGCTTTTCTGTGTTTCTAGTAGGAATGTGTGTTGTATTTCGTCAAAAGCTTTTTCAACAATTATTGAGATAATCATATGATTTTGTTGTTTTTATTATTGATATGATCGCTTATGCTGATGTTTTCCTAATATTTAAACTTCGCTGCATTCTTAGTATAAATTTCACCTGAGCATAATGTATAATTTCTGTGATATATTGCTATAATTTCTTGCTAATATTTTACTTTAAATTTTTGGCATCAATATTCATTAGGGAAATTGTTCTATGATTTCCTTTCTCTGTTTTTGCCGTTTTGGTTTAGGCATCAGCACCATTGTTTGTTTTTGTTTTTGTTTTTTTCATAAGAGAAATTTGGTAAGGCTCCTTCTTTGCCTACTTTCCCAAATAATTTACATAGTATTGGAATTCATTGTTCTTTATATGTCTGGTTGAAATTCACTCATAAATCCATTTGGTTCTGGAGGTTTTGGGGGTTTTTTTTTTCATTGATGGCTTGTTCAATTTATCTTTCTTAATTATTTTATTCCCTCTTCTTTTCCTTTTGGCAATGTTCATAAATATTCATTTATTTTTCTTACAGTGTCAGCTTTATTGGCGTATAATTGTGCAGAATAACTCCTAATAATTGCTTTAATTTCATCTTCTTTGGTGGTGAATTCGCCCTTTTCTTTTTTCATACTGGTAATTTGTTTGTTTTTTTTAAATCAAATTAGCCACTGATTTATCTATTTTGTTTTTTACTAAAACCAACTGCTAGTATGGTTTTCTTTCAATTTTATTAATCTCTCCTTTGATTTTTAAAGTTTCCTATTTGATGTTTAATAAGGATTTAAAATGTTTAAATTTCTAGGTTTTTCAATCTTATGCCTAATTCATTATTCTCTTCTTTCTTTATTATATAAGTATTTTAGAGATATAAAATTTCCCCTAAGGACTCTTTTGTTTGCATTCCACAAATTTTGGTGTGTGGTCTCATGATCATTCTGTTTAATGAAGTTATTGATTGTTTCTATGATTTACCCTTTGGCCATCCGTTCTTTAGGTGTTAGGTTATTTGATTTCCAATTAATTTTTAATCTGTTTCCACAGCTCATTATTGAATGTGATTTGTGTTGTATTCTGCTCTGAAAAGGATTGATTTAGTATTTTTCTGCTTTTCGGCACTCAGTACCTATTTATTTATATGTGTGTGCCGTCAACTTTCCCTGTAGAGACCAGACCTGACTGTCTTTGTCTTCCCTAGATCTGCCTAGTAACTACTTAGAAAGGGGAATACATTTCCGTTGATGGATGGATGGATGGGCCTCTGCCTGCCAGCTTTCTTGGCCTGAGATGAGGCCAAGCCAGGTAGCCTGTGGGCAGTGATGCTGCTGGAAGAGAATTGGATGTCGTTGGATTAAGGAATGAGATCCTGGGCAGCCGTCCTAGTGTCTGCCTGGGGTTTCATGGTTTGGTTTCTTGGTGCTTCTTGAGTTTCTTCCCACGGGAGGATTTATCCTTACAACTCCAAGAGGGTGGGGCTATGCTTCTCCCCCTTTTACAGATAAGGAAACAGGCAGACGGGTTGAGTGACCTGCCCAGTATTATATAGCTGTTAAGTGTCTGAGATCAGATTTGAATTCGGCTCTTCTGGGGCCTCTGCAGCCCCCCAAGCCCTGCTCTTTGCCACCTACCTGAGGCAAAGCTTGGAACTGACCTCGGTTTCCTTATTTGTAAAATGACTGATAAGGGTGTGTGGGGGCTGGGAAACTAGACAGCAGAGTTTGTAGCATCATCTGTCAGTAAGTGTCTTTGGGCATCTCAGGCTGGGCTGAGGCTCGTGGGGGGGGGGGGGGGGGAGGAGGGCTACACCGATGAACCCTTCCCCAGGATTTTAGACCCGAGGTGCCTCGGGGTTATTTCCCCTCCTTGTGAGGCTTGGGAGGGGCTCAGGGCCTGGGAGAAGTTCAAGAACCCTTGGCTATGCCCAGAAAGCAGAGCCAGCTTCGCAGCCTTCCTGTCTCTCAGCCTCACCTCCTGTGCTATCAGGAGCCTCCCCCGAGTGACCTCCAGGCTGAGCATTTCAGGAGGTGGGGGATGCGTCATGGCCACTCGTGTCCGCAGCTCTGTCTGCCTGGGGAGGTGTCAGGCCTCCACTCCCCCCCTTGGGGCCTGGATGCCTTCATTTTCCTGCCGCTGCCGCCTTTGGGAATCCTATCCAGGAGCCTGAAGCATCCTGACCCCCAGGCCCAGGCTTTTCAGGAGGCCATGGCAGACTCCCACTCCTTCCTCATGCGTGTACCTGACACACACAGAGACAGAGAAATGGATGGAAGAACACGTGTATGTACGCACGCGCATGTGTACACACTCACACACACACACACACTGAAATGTGTTGCATAGAAACAGTTCATGGAGTAAGGAATATTTAACCCCCGTCTCCCTGACCAAAGCCAGCAGGGTTCTGGAACAATAATAGGATGTAGCCTTAGGGATTAAATTGTACAAGTATTATTGCCCCCAATTTACACCCAGGGAAACTGAGGCACAGGGGAAGCCTTCCCTGATCAGTCCAGGGCCTGGCCCACAGAGATGCCTGATGCCCTGTGTCCAGCCATCCAGGGTGGGCCCCATGCTGGGGTGAGAGAGCAAACCACCGCCGGCCCTCCCAGGCTCTGTCCTAGGAGTTCAGAGCAGGAATAGGGACAGTTCATCAGGATGTAGAGATGTGGGCAAGGCGGGTTGGCCCAGTGAATAGAGTGGGTGTGGGCAAGCCCATCCATCCATCATCACCCCCCGACCCTGGCCGAATCCCTTTGCTACAGAGAAGGTGCCGGCTGCTTTGGGCAGAGGGCCTAGTCCTTATCTCTGTCCCCAGAGAGCACCGGGTCCTAGAGGACCAAGAGGTGCCTGGTGAGCCGATGAGGCCTCCCCCGGGGCCCCCCAGGGCCTTCCAGGGAGAGGTTGGGGGCAGGGACGGCAGTTTCTCTGGCTGCTCCCCCACAGTCAGGATTCTAGAAAAGGCCCCTGTGGTCTATAGGCATTTGCTGCTCAGGGATCATCCAGGGAGCCAGACGGACAGACAGACTCCTGGACAGCAGGACTACTGCTGGCTTGGGTCTCCGAGGGGAGTTCCCCCCCAAGTTCTTCCTTTGCCAGTTTGTTTTCTGGTGCATTCTTAATCCTCAACCTTAAAAAAAGCTCTGTGCTCACTTGGTTCCTCTCCCAGTTGGAGAGGGCCTGTGTTTGGTGCACAATCGGCATCCCCAGATGAAAGGCCGGCACACAACTGGCCTCAGAGTCAGTGTCGTGAGTTCAGATTGGGCCCTCGACACCTTGGCGAAGGCATTGAACTTGTCCCTGCTACAGACGGTTGGACATGAGGGTCCAGTCCTCTTTGCCAGGAGGATTTGCTTCTCGCAGTCCGTAAACTAAAACCAGAGGGTCCTCGAGGAGGTGAAAGATGGCCGTCAGCATTTGTCTTTCAGTTCGTGGCCCTGCTTAGGAGCCCTTGATGAGAGCCGGAGTGGCATGGCATTTGGAGAATGGAGGGGGGTGACCCTTTCCCCTGGTTCCTTCCAGAAGACAGGAGGTCTGACTCTAGGACACAGCAGGGTTGAGTAGGAAAAGAACAGATGGCGTGGAGCTCCCCAGAGCAGCTTCTCTAGCAGCAACAGCATTTTGGTGCACTTGAACAGCTAGCATGTGTGCCAGATACCATGTTGACCACTTTACCATTATTATCGCATTGGATGCTCACAACAGAAGTTGTGAGCTGATAATGATTATCCCCATTTTATAGATAAGGAAACGAGACTGTCAGTGATTAAGAGACATATGGGTCTGAGGCAGGATTCAAACTCGAGCCTTCCTGGCATCCAAGCCCAGAACCCGGTGACTGATCGCAGATCTAGAGCTGAAAGGGACCTTAGGAGTCCTCTAGCTCATTTTTCAGATGAGGAAACAGATCAAGTCCCACAGAGGTTGCATTTGAACCCGGTCTCTGTCTCCAGAGCCAGGGAGCTTTTCTACATTCATACAGTATCCTGGGGTTGATTTAACTGGATGAGATTCGGGGCGGCTAGGTGATGCCTTTGGTGCTGAGTGCCAGGCCTGGAGCCAGGAAGACTCATCTTGGTGAGTTCAAACCTGACCTCAGACTTTCCTGTCTGTGTAACCCTGGACAAATCACTTAACCCCCATTGCCTAGTCCTTAATACTCTTTTGCCTTAAAATCAATTGATTTTAAGAAGATACAGGTTTAAAAAACTACATTTTGTTGTCTACTTTTATAATTGAAGGAAGTGCTAAATTTCAGTTAAAGCAGGGAAATCATTGTTGTGTGTCATGGGCCCTCTTTTGGCAGGCAGTCCGGTAAAGCCTGTGCACCTGTTCTAGGAATCATGTTTTTAAGTACAGAGGGTTTAAAAAGAAACCATTGTATATAGTCATGCAGATTTTAAAAATATTGTAAAGATTTTATTTTGCCAGTTACATGTAATGACAAATTTCAACATACAACTTATCTCCCTTCCCTTGGAGTTGGCTAGCAATTCAATCATCCAGATTTTTAAAAAATAAGTTAATGACCTCAGACTAACACCCTCCCCCCAAGATGATCTCAAAGGTTCCTCCAACTCTAAATCTGTGCTCCTAAATCAGTTCCCTTCTCCAGGCCTCAGTTTCCCCCTTTATAAATTAAAGGGATTAAACTTAGATGATCTGGAAGATTTCTTCCAAGTCCATCATCCTCTAATTATTTAATTTGTCCCCTTCTAGGGCTTTTAAGGGCTTCTTTTCAAATCCACTGATGGAGGTTTTTATTCTTGGCTAATTTCTATTGCTAATAGGACATGTCTTTGGTCCTATGAAAGAGATTAGGCCTGTGAATAATGTTTTTTCCCCTTTTAATTAGTATTAGCTTATGTGATCATGGCTTTGACTTCATTTGAGTCAGCTGAAGAGAAAATGAATCTCAAGGCAGCTCCAAGGAAGCTGTCATCTCCACAGGGGTCCTTGGCCTAACTACCCCCATACCTTGTTCTCCAGGCTCACTTGTCTGTGCATCTGCTTAAGACCTGTGTAAGGGTCTCAGTAGGGGGGTGCTTGGGACACATCTCTGAAGAAACAGGGGCTTGGCTTTTCTTCCCTCCTCTGCCTGTGAAAGCAGGCATGGGACTGAGCCCCAGGAAGCCAGCTGCCTCTCAGAATCCTCTGGGGTTGTCAGGGTGACGAGGATGTGAGAAGCAGCTCTCCCAGCATCTCCAAGCAGGGCAGGAGGGAGTGGTGGAAAGGAAATGGACAGGCCTCGGGTACCACCTCCTGCATCCTCCGTGGAAACCAGACTGCCCAGTCTGCTTCTGGCTCCTGCCAGACATCAAGGGCACCTTTGATTTATTTGGCTGTCAGGCACTCTTCTAGGGTCAAGAAGTCTCTCCTCAAAGTTTATATGGACCCATTTGAGAAGAGGGGGCAGTTAGCCCTAAAAAATAACAGATTTACAGGACTTCTTCCAAAAGCAGCTGCCAATTTGCTAATTAACATTTGCTGTCTTTCTGTTCTTTGTCCTTCATCTCCCCCTCCCCTTTCTCACTCTTCCTTTTCTCTCCATTTATCTTTTCTTCCTCCCCCTCCTGTTCCTTCCCATACTCACCCCTCTCTTTCCTTTCTTCCTCCTTCCCCCTTTCTCCATTCCTTCCCTCTTCCCTCCCTCCATTCCTTTTCTCCCTCCTTCTCCCTCCTTCCTACATTTCTCCCACTTTGCCTTCTATCATCCATTCTTCCCTTCCTCCCTTCTTTTCTCTTTCTTTCCTTCCTATGCCTTCCCATACTACCCCCTCTCCTTTCCTCCTTCCTTCTGTCCCTTTCTTTGTGTCTTCCTTCTCTTCCTTCCCCACTCCTCTTGTTCCTCCCTTTCTCTCCCCCTCTCTCTTTCCCCCTTTTCTCCTTCCTCTATCCATCCCCCCCCCCTTCCTTTTTCTACCGCTCTTTTTGTCTCTAAAAGGACAGGAAGCCTGTTAAAAGGATTGAGATGGGGGCTGAATTTGGTCTCTCAGATTAGTCTGGATGTAAAATGGATGCTCAGGAGCGGCTTACTTGAGGAAATGCCTCAATAAAGGAGCTTCATCAGGATAATATGTCCCCAAGCAGCCCTATGCTACTCCTGCCCTGCTGCAGCCCAGGTGGCATTTGGTGTGGCACTGAGCATCACTGCCAACAGTCGCCATAAACTTGGGGGGATACGACAGTCAGTGACAGCAATCGCCAACATCCAGGCTTGTTTATGGAAGCAGCCAACAGGGAAGTTTTTGGGCTTAAACAATAATGTCTACCTTGGGGGATTCCTGGGGCAAATGAACCTGCGAGCCCCTCTCTTGGAAATCTGGGGTGGGTGGCCTGGAAGGCAGCAGTGTCCCTGGGGAGGCCCTGCTATCTTAGATCCCGGGGCTTGGGAGTGCCTGTGTCAGTTTAGACCTATGTTAAATACTCCTGAGATTTGAGGCCAAAGGACCTGAGTTCAAATTCTAAATATGTTGATGACCAGCTGTGTAACCTTGGACAAAATGGTCCAGACTGAGCCTCAGTTTGATAAAGTGAAGATGCTGGACTAGTGGCCCTACCTACTCAATCCATAGTCTGTGGTCTCTGCTAGGAAGACACTCATTTCTGCTGTTTTCCTTGCCACTCAACCTATTTCCAGAGAGGGTGGCAGGGAGTGGATAGATTGTTGGGCCTGAAGTCAAGGCTGAGATCCAATTTAGCCTTACTGTGTGACCCTAGACATGTCATTTAACCTCTTTTTTGTATCAATCCTTGAGGAAGTTCTCCAGGGTCTGCCAGAAATCCCGAGAGCATTGGCAGGCTGGGGTCCAAGGGGTGGGTCGTGGCAACTCTTGTCTCCCTGCACAGCCTTTTGCTGGGTCACGGTGTGGGTGATGGTGGCCATTCATGACTCTCTCAGGAACACTGGATCACCCTTGGAATTCTCCATAAGAATCTTCTCCCCCCATCCTCCCTTATACTGCATTGTAGGCTTTGGGTTCCTCAGGCCTAATGGTCTGGGACTAAAGGGAGCCTTTAGGGAATCTGCTCTGTTTGACCCTCACCTTCAGGCTCAGAATCCACACTGTGCATTGGTTCCAGGCAGTGGGGTTAGGTGACTTGTCCAGGGTCAC
Organism: Monodelphis domestica; assembly: GCF_027887165.1. NCBI lineage: Eukaryota > Metazoa > Chordata > Mammalia > Didelphimorphia > Didelphidae > Monodelphis > Monodelphis domestica. Next base: position 306,825,760 of record NC_077231.1, read on the forward strand.
CCAGCCCAGGAAGGGTCCAAGGCCAGATCCATATCATCCAGATGTTTTGGGCTGCTGTTTGGAGGGTGAATTACAAAGGGAGGGCTCTAGCTATGGGGGTTGGGGGGAATTGATGAAGGATTGCTCTCCCTTAGGGTTCCTCCTCCTTAATTCCATAGAGGATGAAACCAAGGCAGATCCATAGGTCTGGTGTCTTGCCCAGGGTCACCAAGATCAGAACCCACCATCCTGTGCTCTTCTCCCTCTCTGTGCCTTGGCCAAGGCTGGGCTGCTGCTTTTTGGAAGATGGGCCTCCAGCCTGCTCTCTGTGTCCTGAAGCCCCTTTGGGCTAAATTAGGATGCTGGCATCTTGGGTTAGAGCTTAAGGGGTGATGGAGCCGGTTACCGCTAGGGGCTGGTGTGGAGTCGTCTCCACAGAAGCTGTCGCTGGTCCCCAGGATGGCAGGTGCCTGAGAGACCTCAGAGCCTGTCCCAGCTCCTCCTTTTTTAACTGAGGAACATAACCTGCCCAAGGGTATCCAGGGAGGAGCCGTGCCAGCCAGGATTTGAACTCACACTCTGACCACAGTTAGTGATGTCGCCAAGAGTAACCCTCTTCAGACTATCATTTGGGCTTCTTTCCTGGGCTGCATCCTAGAGCACAAAGTGCTCCCCTGGTCCGTCTCCTGTTCCCAGGCCTCTCCCTTCCCAGGTCTGGCTTGTTCCCAGATATGCTCACCTGTTCTCATGCCCTATCCTCTGGTGGAACAGGAGCGTGGAGGGCAGGAGGGACGAAGTCCTGGTAGTCTCTGTGCCCGGCATGGCACCGCCCTCCTCGGAGGGCCTTCGTCAGTTCTTGTGTTTGCCCCTGCAGCAGAGAGGCTGCTCCTCCCATACTCCATGATGAAATACTGAAGTTCATCACTTCATTCCTTTTCCTCATGCCCTTCTCCCTCCTTTTGACACTGCCATCCAGTGACTTGTTAGGGTTTCCTGTCATCTAGCTGGCATGAAGGGCTTTATGTTGCTGTTTGATGTTGATGTGGGGCTGCCTGAAAAGAACAGCAGCTGGGGTGGAGGCGGCCAGGGCTTCCACTTCCCATTTTCCAAAGTGGTGTCTGGCAGCCTAGGATGGCACCTAGGAGGGTGTGGGGGCCAGGAAGAGACTGCATAGAGGAGGGCCGCCTGGCCTGATAGTGGGGAAGTGGGCCGAGTTCTGTTTTCCCCCTTTGGGAAATCTGAGGAGTCCACACTCATTCTGAATGAGCAGTGTGCCTGGCCCCATCTCGTACATTAGAAGATCACAGCACCTTGGCATCCCAGAGTCTTCCAGATGGAAAGGACCTACAGGAACTCCGTGGCCTGGGCTCTGCCCAGGCTCTGAGTCCTCAAAGACAAAAGGACAGGGATGGGAGTAGGGTTCAAGCCTTGGATTTTTTTGCATCCTCCAATGCCTTCTCTGCAGCATCTCATTTCCTTGGCCAGTGGTGTCAGACTCAGAAACGGGCCACTAAGCCATGCACAAGGGTCCCTGGGGCTGCATGTTGACTCGGTAAAACATAAATGAGCATTATCTAGGCTTTACTTTTACTGATTCTAACTAAACCCACCAGAGCCTGTTTTGTATTTACTTTCCTTTCTCAGACAGTAGCCAGAGCAGACCGTTTCATTTTCCGTTTTTATGTCCCTGATATACTTCATGAGTGAGGTTAGTAAACTGACTCGAAAGAATGATGGCTTTGGAGTCAGTGTCCGACCCAGCTTGCCAAACTTAAGCCCTAGTAGTCCATGTCTGTAGAGCTTAGATTGCTTCTTTTCTCAAGGCTTTCCTCCTCTAAAGCAGAGAAATTGGACTGACTTTGGAGAGATTTTCCACTGTGTATTGAGGATCCTGTTACTTGACAAACTCAAGCTCTGCAACTCACCTGCTTGGTCAAACATCCTAGTCTTGAAAGCTATCTTCTTATATTCAAATTAACCTGAAGCTTCTGGCTCTGCTTCCCTTAGTCTCCCTCAGGTTTATGAGTTGCTGCATGTTCTGAATGAACAGCTTCGTGGCAAGCAAAGCCCAACGAAGAACAGAGATGGAGCCCCTCCCTGATCGTGGCAGCTCAAGTGATTCAATAAACAGTATTTACTCCTCCCTTAAATGATCCATCATGGCATACTTTCCCTTTCTGAGGCTGAATGTGTGAGGAAATTATGATCAAATGGCAAATCATTGCTCAGGACACCTATTGGGCCCCAGACAGCTCTGGGGAAATCCATTGGACAGTTCAACATACTTCTCTCCTTTCAGGAGGCCTCCACTGTAGTTCAGTGATCTGAGCACCCTTGAAAAGGATCGCTTTCCTGGGCACTTGGGAGTGCTTTGAACTATCCCATAAAGTTAGTTGAGCACTCCATGTAATTTGCACTCCATGTTTAATTTCAATGGAGATTTTATTGATATCTTTTGTTTTTACATCCAAATTTTTTCCTCTGTCCCTCCACCTTCACTCTCCCAGAGAATCATCAGTTATTTTTAAAGAAAACATACAGGAAAAAAAAACAACTAGCAATCACATTTTTAAAAAATTGGGGTAGATTTAAGGGTATCTGGGAACTTGGATATGAAAAATAATCTTGTTTTTACTAACCTCTAACTGAAATCCTTTCCTTCAGTTGTTTAAAAACATTATTCTGATAAGGGGATCCATAGGCTTTAGCAAGCTGCCAAAGACATCCAGGACATGAGAAAGGTTCAGAACCAGTGAAGCTTAGAGATCATGAAGCTAAACCTCCTTTTACAGGGGAGGAATCAGAGAAAAGATAATAAAGAAAAATATAGGAGATCCAAGCATAGAGCTTTACCTTTGTCTCTAATCAGCCAAGCATTTAATTTCAATAGATTGTATTGATATCTTTTGTTTTTACATCCAAATTTCTTCCTCTGTCCTTCCACCTTCTCTCCCAGAGAATCATCTATTCTGTCAAAAAAAAAAAAAACAAACACATGCAGGGAAAAAAAAACTAGTAAAACCTAGCAATCATGTTTAAAAAAAAATTCTGACTGTCCAATGGTCCACACCTGTCACCCACCCACCCACCTCTGCAAAGAAGTGAGGGGAGATGTTTTCCTGCCTTATTTTGACAGAAGATGTAAAAACAGCATTGAAACAGTCTACTCTTAAGGAGCTTACATTCTAATTGGGGAGATAGGATATATACAATACAAAATTTATATTTTTGAGAGGGAAGGGACTAGTAGCTACAGAGATCAGGACAAGCATTCTGTGGAAGATGGGGCTCACCTTGTATTTTGAAGGAAGTCAAGGATTTTTTTTCAGAGGCACAGGGGAGTAGAGAGTGCATTTCAGACATGGAGGCAATGAGCAGCAGGTCAGCCAGTGCATAGTTGTACCCAAAAGTGCCCAGAGGGCCTAAAGACCAGAACCCTGGAAGGGAGGGATCAAGTCACCCCAGAGCTTTAAATGAGAGTCTCATTTGATCCAAGAGATAATAGGGAGTACCTGGAGTTTATTGAGCAGGGGCATTTCCTCTTACTCAGGTCAGACATATTGATTTTCATTTTGTTTTTTTTTTTTTCAGCCTAGCTGCTGACAATTTCTTATTTACCCCTTCTAACTCGTTTGTCATCTGAAAATTTGAGAGGTGTACCATCCCCACCTTCAAGTCATCAATAAAAATGTCTGCTCAGCACCATGGACAGATCTGCCCAACTGATTAGATGTGTGTCCCATAAATAGTTATTCCAAGACCAGTCCTTCATTGAGTTTTTACTGTCCTCCCAAAGGGGAAATAAGAGAGTTTTAGTGGAAAGGTCACTGGATTTGGAATGGGAAGACCTGTGTTCAAATTCTGGCTCTTCTACATACTTCCTGTGTGATCTGGAACAAGCCACCTATTTCTCTAGGCTTCAGTTCTTTCTTTATAAAATAGTGGGGGTGACTAGATGGGCTATAAGATCTAGCTCTAAATCAAGATAATTTATACAGATTATCTCAGAAGCTTTGGAGATTGCTTGTATAATTTTTTTGGTTTGTATGGGGTGGGGTGTAAACTTGTGATTTCCTTGAACTGAAAAACCCCCTCTCTGGAGGCAGATGCTCTCACTTCCCAGTCTTAATGAGTTGCCTGATGTACTGAGGCCAAGTCATTTGCCCAGGATCACCTAACCTGCATGTATCAGAATCCAGACTTGAATTCAGGCCTCCCTGACTCTTAAGCAAATTCTCAATCTTTTGTGCCTCACTGACTGATTTCGACAGGGAGAGAGCATAAACCAGAGAGGAGGCCAGTTTCACTAGAATGGAGAACATGGCCAGAACAGTCATAAGAAACGACTACTAGTGAGTCAGAGCCATATTGGGGAAACGGTGGCTGAGGATTTGTTTATCCTGGAGGCCATAGGGAAGTCCCTGGCGATTTTTGAGAAGGGAGTGGAGCTGGTTTTATATGTATATGTGACTTCCTACACTGAAGGCCTTCTCTTTGGGGTGTGGAGGTGACCCTGCTCTGGGTCTGCCTGGGCCTGGCCACAAGCTGCAGTCTGGAGGACAATTTGTTCATTAGCAAGTGATCCATTGGCAGTGCCTACTTCCCTCTAGAGCATAATCGCCAAGTGCTTGGCCCATGGATAGGCATTTTTCTGTGGCTCTTTTTGGACCAATTACAAGAAAACTTTCCTTTGCCAGGTATTCGTGATGGGTTCTTTAGCTGCTGCCTTTCCACGAGGATTCTCCCCCACCAGGGGAGAAATGGTGGTTACGGCTGTCAACATAGCTTAGAATCAGATATTTCATTCATGTTGTTTCTGTGGGAATTGTAGTACCAGGAATCAGATCTTAGTCTACTTCGTTCAGTGTCTTGCCCAGCACCACACTGCCTTCATTTCCACTGGACTTCTCTGCCCTGGAGGCCAGTGTGAGAAGCCAGCAGTCATGGGAGGCAAAGCTTGGAACCTCAGCTACATCATTCTTTTGGGAGTATGTCAGGGATCACAATGGAAAATGGCTAGACTTGGATCACAGAGAGAGCCAGCTGCGAATCCTACCTCCTCTGAGTCTGTTTCCTCAACTATAAAGTAGAGGGGACCACTCAGTCTTGGACATCCAGTCCCCCTTGCCCCACCGAGTCCAAGCCAACGAACATCCGTGCAAGTGGAAGGGCAGTGTGTCGTGGTAGATAAAAAGCTAGCCAGCCTCAGTCAGTTCAAATTCTACCTCAGACACATTCTGGCAGGGTGTTATTGAGCAAATCCCTTGACCCCCCTGTCCCCCCAGGCACTTCCAAGACTATCGGGGAAGAGTAGATGGCATTGGTGGAGGGACTTGCCTTACTAGAAGTCCTCTTTCCTTACCAGTAACCTCACGAGAAAAGGTGGGGGTTGTAGAGACATGAATATGGGACCAAGAATGCTCATTTATCCAGGCCCTTCATTTCTTAGACCATACCTATAACAGCATCTTCATCATCCTGGCTCCTGGATGCAAAGCCCTTTAAGTTGGGTTGAAAATGGTCATTATGATTATCCTTCTGGAATCTCCCCTCCTCTCCCTTTGGAGGAGCCCCGGCCCTGGGCCAAGAGGGCTTAAAGAAGCAGCATTTGAATCCATCCTCCTTAGGGCAACATGTCACAGCACCCTAAATACGTGCTAAACAGACGAACAAGATTTCACCACTTGTGCCAAGCTTAAAATCCAGTCCAGAAAACACTATAGTCTGAGGGAGGGAAAAAATCCCATCTCCTGAGACTTCCCATGAAAGCTGAAACATGGTTTAAAGATGCCCCTTCAGGGTAGAAAAGCCAGCAAGCTCCTTTCTAATGATTGCCACAGCTCTCCTGGCCACGAAAGCTCTAAAGCTTTCTACTGAGTTTAGGGACTTGCCAAAAGCCACTTAAATGGAGTTTCTCTTTCTGGTGATCAAGCTCCCTCCCTCTTCCTCACTGCCTGTCTCTGTGTCTTCCCCTCTCCCTGTTTCTCCCTCCCTTCCTCTTCCTTTTTCTCCTTTCCTTTCCCCCTACCCCATTTCTCCCCTCTCCCTTCTTTCCCTCTCTTCCTCCCTCTCTCCCTTCCCCCTCTTCTTTCCTTATATCCTCTCCCCCTTTTGTGTGGCTGTTTTTAGAACTAAGAGCCAGTGTGGAGAGAAGCAGCTCCCTGCATTGGTCTTTCCTTCTCCCGGTTCTGCTTTCTCTCCTGCTTTTCAAAAAGGGAAGCCCCTGCCCTGTCCAGATGCATGTCTGTGGGGGTCTGTCTGTACATCCTGATTGTCTCCCCAGCCTGGGTGGCTGCCCCTTGGGGCATTTGCAGAAATACTGCAGCAAGTCATCCCAGATGCTTCCTCAACCTCTGGGAGTCCAGCAAATTGAGGTGAGCCTTGAGGCGGCTGGAGCCCCACGGAGCATGCGCAGGGCTGGAGTGGAGGGGGCTGCAGATGATGCTGGGGATGGCCAAAGAGAGGAGCCTGGAGGGTGGCTTCCAGGGGAGAGACAAGTCCAGCCAGGGGAGCTTTCTGCCAGCCTGACTGCCTCCAAGAGTAAGCAGCAGGGGGGTCCTAGAGGGGGAGAAGGGACTAGAATATAAGCTGCCTGGATGATCCTGCTTGGCTCTGTCCAGCGCTTGGTAGTGCTGAAAGTTTCTGACGGCTGGATGAGTGCCTTTCCCCCAGCACCAGTCACAGTCATGGAGTGCCCTTCAAGCAGTAGATGAAGGAGGAGGGCGATATTTAGGGGTTGGGGTGGGAGAGACATTTCTCCTTTCTAGCTTGATGGAGGGGGTTGGATGGGGGCTTCCCAGGCTTTTTCAGCCTTCCTGGTCCTTCACCACCATCAGGCTTTTAAGAAGCTCCAGCCGCCTGGCCCAGAGAGATTTGGCATGAATAGAGCCGCACTACCTGGGAAACCAGCTGGGTTTCTCGTACAAGAAATATGGGGGGGGGGGTAGACAGGCTGTTTGCTCTGCCCAGCTTGTTGCTGCCGCCCGCCCCTTCTATTGGCCCTATTTCCCAGCCTTCCTTGAATAACAGATAGGGGGGCAGAGAGAGGAGGGGTGGGGAAGGGTCTGCACAGTGCCTGGGAGGTTTCTCAGACCATTTTCTTGAGTCCAAGGAGGTATTTACAGGCTACTGTGATGTTTCCTGTGAATGCTGGTCCCTGCTAGAAGGGAGGAGACGGAGAGAGTGTGTGTGGAGCTGGGCCTTTTAATAAAACGCCTGCAGCCTTCCAGCAGGCACACTGTACCCATGTGCTCCCAGGTGTCCCAGCTGCCGTTTTTCTCAACCCTCTTCTCTCCTTTTCCCAGCTGTAACCACAAACACGGGGCTTGTGGGATTGTCCTTTAGAGGACTGAGGCTCTGGGTCTGGGGCAGGGATGGCAAACCTTTGAGAAATTGAGTGCCCAAAGGGGCACGTGAGCCCCCACCTTACCCCAGGCCAAAGAGAGAGTTGGCTGCGCTCTCTGCCATTGGGCCTCTGGGCAGAGGGGCCAGGGAAGGGGGAGCCGTGTCCTGAGGCGAGGTGGAGGGGGACAGGAGCAGCCCTTGTGGCATGCATGTGCACGCCATTAATTTACTGACACAGATCTAGGGTCTATGAGCCAAGTGTCAGACCCAAACTGAGATGGACTTTTACCCCACGACATGGAAACTCGTGAGTAGGGAAGCCTGGCAGCTAAAGAGAAGATGGAGAGGCACAGGGTGTCGGGCCAAGAATTCTGGGCTTGGAGCCAGGAGACAGATTCAAATTCTGGCTCTGACCCTTCCTCCCTGGGTTATACAGGGGAAAGCATGTGTGCCTCTCTGGCCCCAGTTCTTCATCAGTGTGATTAGGGAGTGGAACCTGGTGACTTGTGAGGTGCCTCCCAGCTCTACCTCCAATCCTGGGTCACCCCTCGCAGTGGTATTCTCTCTGGAAGCCAAAATCTAAATCCCGGGTCTGCCGGGTGACCCTGGCCACATCAGTTTGCCTCTTCAAAGCCCAGGTTTTTCCATCTGTAAAATAAAGATAATACTAGGACAGAACTAAAGGGGACATCAAATGAACCAAAGGATGCAAAATCCTTTGTATCAGTAGGAATTTTTGTTAATTTGTTACCGATTTGAATTCCACAATTGACCTCCTCTAATTAGTTGTATTTCTGTGGATTGATGAACTATAGAAATTATATCTTTCCCTTCATATTAGAATGTCATGAATTAACAGTAATGATAATGCTGTGCTTAATCTGTGTTGATTATTGACTGATAATGCCTGGAACTCTGAGGCTTACAAAGCTATTTCTAACTGTGTGGCTGGGATTCATCCCCATTTTATAGATGAAGACATCAAGGCACTGAGAGGCAAAGAGCCAAGAGCCTTATCATAAGTGAGATTCAAGCCCCACTTTCTAGACTTCAGGTCCAAAGCTGTCTCCACACTGGCTCCTTGAAGCCAGGGGCTGTTTTGGCCTTTATCAGCATAGTGCCTGGCATGTAGTGAGTGCTTAATAAATGCTCACTTCCTTGACCAAGGTATAGTAGGTGCTTTAGGGGGGGCCGGCCTACACAGTACTAAGAGATGTGGCCCCAGCATTTGGACTTTGTCAAATGCCTATTACAGAGGCAGCTGGGTAATGCCAGGCCTGGAGAGGGAAGATCCTGGGCTTCAGACACTTTATAGCAGTGTGACCCTGGGCAAGTCACTTCATCCCCATTGCTGAGCCCTTGCCACTTTTGTCTTAGAATTGATGCTAAGAAGATAAGGGTTTTTTGTTGTTGTTGTTTTTTTAAAGAGAGAACCACTGAGATGGCAAAGGGCTTGGAGTATTAATTGAAGGAATTGGGGATATTTAACCAGGAGAAGAGAAAACTCAAGAGGGAAGATAGTTCATCAATGGGGCTCCCCTTCTGGGGCCCTGAGATGTTACTCCTCAGAGGGATGAATCCATGCGTTTCTTCCCCACCCCACCTCCAGACACCCAGAATAAAGCACACAATAAAGTGATCCTAAGCAGCCACCAAAGCAGAAAGAGAAGAGTAACTTCGAAGCTTTGCCTTCTCCTGTACATTGTTCTTGGCTAGATTGAACGACTGGGGTGATGGCTGGGCTCAAAACTGAGGCTTTGCGTTCGGGTGCCTGGGAAGGTGAAGGGAAAGTCAAGCAGGATGAGGTGCATTGGGGAAGGCACGCAGAAGAAAAGTCAGCGACGTCCCTGAACATTTTCTGCCCAAAGACATGAGAGGAATTTCCCCAGCCAGCTCAGCTCCCCTGGCTCCGCAGTCTCGTCTTCTAAGGCACACGTTCCTGGTTTGCACTTTCCCATCCTGGCTGCCCTCCTCAGGATAATCATTGATGCCGTGCCCAGGTGCAGAGCCTCCTTTTTTCCGTTAGCTTTAAAGCCATTTTGAAGCCTGTTTTTCTTTTCCTTCTGCCTCAGAGTCAGGTTTATTTTGCCTCATACACACATTTGTGTTATTCTTTCTTGCATGGGATCCCCCATGCACCCCCTGCTCAAGGGGCTCTTGTAGCCCCTTTTCACCCCCAGGATAAAATACATATTCTTTGCACTTCAAGTCTAGTAAGTAGGAAAGGCCAGCTTTTCCAGGCTACCACCAATTGCTTCCCTTTGGACTCTTTCAGCCATACTAGTTTTCAGCTGGTGATGCAGTGGATAGAGCACTAGGCCCAGAGTCAGAAAGACTTGAGTTTAAATCCAACTTCAGACTCCAGCTGTGTGACCCTGGGCAGGTCATTCAACCTCTGCCTCAGTTTCCTCAGCTTTAAAATGCCTGGCACATAGTATGTGCTATATAAACACTTCCCATATCTCAAATGCCACCTCCCCATACCTCTGACTTTTAACACTCGGATACCACCTTCTCCCATAGGAAACGTGCCCTGCTTCATACAGTTCTCCATGCTCTCCTCTTTCCTCAAATGATCTTGTTTTTACTTATCCGTGTACATGCCGCATCTGCCAGAAGAACGTAAGCCCCTTGCAGTCAGGGGCAGCACCTGGCAGAGAGCCAGATGTGTACTGACAAGCCCCTGGGTGTGCACTGTTGCCAAAAGAAGGCAGCGGGGATTTATTGAAGATGATTGTTGGGATTTTTTATTATTGAAATAATTTTTCCCTTCCTTGGGGAGGTGGGAAGAGGTTCCATATGAAATCTTAGAATGGAAAAGAATCTCAGACTGCAACGCCGGCACTTCCCTTCATTCTTCTTGGCTAGGCTGTGAGAAGAGGGTCATGGATTCCGCTTGCCATTTGGGATTGAGGACGTTCTGGTTCTGCTATCAGCTCTGTAGTCAATTCATCCTGTGACCTTAGGCCAGCTCCTTCTCATCTTGGGGCCTCGTGTTCCTTCCCCTGTAAAATAATGCTCTAATATCTGAATTCAGATGTTAGCCTCGCTGTTTCTTAGCTTTGTGCCTGCCCTTGAGCCTCAGTTTGTTCATCTGTAAAAGGAGACATTTGAGGTCAATCAATAATAGATTATTAATGATTAGTTATTAGTGGATAGTAATACTAATTAATATTCAGTAAACATCTCACACCTACTCTATACCATGCTAAGCCTTGGGGGTACAAAAAGGAGGCAAAAGGCAATCCCTGCCCTCAAAGAGCTTAAATCTCACAGGAAAGACTTGTAGACAAATATATGCAAAGTAAGTCTGTCATAGACAGAATAATCAGGAAATAATTGAGGGACAGGCACTAGAATTAAGAGGGGATGGAGAAGATGTCCAGATCCCTTCCGCTCCAGACCAATGATTTCCATGATCCTTCCCAGCTCTGAAAATGTAGGATTCCTGGTAACACTGAGAGCCTCTGTCCCACGCTGTGGTACTTCCACGATGAGGGAGAGCCTGGGCCTGGCATCCTGCCACAAGGCAGCTGTCTGGAGAATCTCGGAAGCTCTGGTTGAGGAATCCAGCATATGTGTAGCAGATAAACCGTCCCCTTTGTGATGGGGCTTGTAAATGCCTTTCTCAGTCATAGGCCATGTTGTGGGCCGGCCCTGGCACTCTGGGGTTTTGGCCCCTTGCAAATACAGAGAAACTGTTTTCTTCATGGAGAAGGCCCTGGACTTGTGGCATTCTGGCAGCTTCCATTGAAAACATCATTGAGCCCTAACATTTATCCAGCACCTGTTGGATACAGATTACTGTGCTGTTCACTGTTCTGAGGGGAAATGGCAGCAAAGAACTGGGTCTCCATCCCAGATCTGTCACTTCCGGGGGGTGGGGGTGGCCTTCCTTCATAGGTACCCGCCACCCCATCTTCATCCAGAAAATGGAAAGGATCAGACTGCAGATTTAGAGCTGGAGGGGCCGTAGGGGGCATCTCATTCAGGCCTCGAGTGACATGAGGAGGCGGGCTCAGAAGGGAAGCCCTGGGCCACGTTGAGAGCCAAGAGCCCCCTCCATTTGCTCACACGGTTAGGGTTACTCGGACGCCGGCTGGGTGAATGCTGCTTCCGTGCATCAGGGGTGATGCTGGGAGGCTTTGGGGCAGCGTGTTAGCACCAACGTGTACAACGGTTTGGGGCTTCCGACCACCTCCAGGGCCCTTTCAGCGGGGACGTTGTGGCGTTGGGCTCCGCGCTGAGCTCTTGCTGTGTCCTGAGACTGAAGCTTCCGAACCGATTTGGAGGGAGCCTTGGCCCTTGGCGTGGGGGCAGAGCCGGGGGACCCTTCCTCGATAAGATACGGAAACAGGGCTTCCGGGGAAATGGGTCGGCTGCAAGTAAAGTCGTCCAAAGCCTTCATTTGCGCGCGCGCGCCTCTGCCGGGGCTCCCTTACGAGGGTCTCGCTGCGCCCTGCTGGGCCAGGTCAGGTGGGGAATTGGGGCAGATCGAGGCCGGGCGCGGGTGGCGGACCTGAGCTCCTCGGGCCCTGTTGGTCTCTAACCCTGCTTGCCTCTCTGTGTGTCCTTCCAGGTCTCTGCTACTTCTTGCCATGCCTGAGGAGATGGACGGTGCGCCCCCACTGCCCGGCTCCACCCTGTGCCCCCCGTCCTACTAAGCGAGGCGGCGGCGGCGGCGGCAGGATGAACATCGCGGCCGTGTTCAACGCTCTGCTGGTGTCCATCCTGGCGGCGGTGCTGTGGAAGCATGTGCGGCTCCGGGAGCACGCGTCCACGCTGGAGGAGGCGCTGGCGCTGGGCCGCGGGGCCCGGGAGCCCTCGCCGGAGGCCGACTACGAGGCGGCGGTGCAGGCCCTGGAGGAGGAGGGCACGCGCATGGTGTGCACGGGGCGCACGCACACCGACCGCCTGTGCCGCTTCCAGGCCTTGTGCTACTCCACCGAGGCCGGGGAGTTCGTCTTCTTCCACGGCAACGCGTCGGTGATGCTGCCCAGCCTGGGCCCGCGCCGCTTCCAGCCGGCCCTCCTGGACCTGTCCTCGGTGGAGGACCACAGCGCCCAGTACTTCAACTTCGTGGAGCTGCCGGCCGGCGCCCTGCGCGCCCTGCCCCGGCCGAGGTTCGTGTCCGAGGCGGTGCTCATCGCCAACCGCTTCAACCCCGACAACCTCATGCACGTCTTCCACGACGACCTGCTGCCCGTGTTCTACACCATGCGCCAGTTCCCGGGCCTGGGCCCCGAGGCGCGGCTGCTCTTCATGGAGGGCCGCCCGCCGGGGCCCCACTTCGACCTGTACCGGCTGCTGAGCCCGCACGCGCCGCTGATGCGCGAGCACCTGGGCGGCCTGGGCCGGCTGCTCTGCTTCTCGCAGGCCTACGTGGGGCTGTCCAAGGCCACCACCTGGTACCAGTACGGCTTCGTGCAGCCGCAGGGCCCCAAGGCCAGCATCCTGGTGTCGGGCGTCGAGATCCGGCGCTTCGCCGGCTTCGTGGCGGAGAGGCTGAACGCGACGGCGGGGAAGGGCCCCCCCCGGGGCGAGGGCTACATCGTGGTGTTCAGCCGCACCGTCAACCGGCTCATCCTGAACGAGGCCGAGCTGCTGCTGGCCCTGGCCCAGGAGTTCCGCATGAAGACCGTCACGGTGTCGCTCGAGGACCACACGTTCGCCGACGTGGTGCGGCTGGTGGGGGGCGCCTCCATGCTGGTCAGCGTGCACGGTGCCCAGCTGGTCACGGCGCTCTTCCTGCCCCGCGGCGCCACGGTGGTGGAGCTCTTCCCCTATGCCGTCAACCCCGACCACTACACCCCCTACAAGACTCTGGCCGGCCTTCCCCACATGGACCTCCACTACGTGGCGTGGCAGAACACCAAGCAGGAGAACACGGTCACCCACCCCGACCGGCCCTGGGACCAGGGGGGCATCGCCCACCTGGACCGGGCCGAGCAGGAGCGCATCCTGAAGAGCCGAGAGGTCCCCCGGCACCTGTGCTGCCGCAACCCCGAGTGGCTCTTCCGCATCTACCAGGACACCAAGGTGGACATCCCGTCCCTCCTCCAGACCATCCGGGGGGCGGGGAGGGCCAGGCCGGGCCCCGGGGACCCCCAGACCCCTGGCGGCCTGTACCCGAGCAAGGTGAAGGAGGCCCGCTGCCGGGCCTCGGTGCAGGGGGCCTCGCAGGCCCGGCTGAGCGTGTCGTGGCAGGTGCCGTGGAACCTCAAGTTCCTGAAGGTGAAGGACGTGCAGTACGAGGTGTGGATCCAGGAGCAGGGCGAGAACGCGTACATGCCTTACATCCTCAACCACCAGAACCACACCTTCGCCGACAACATCAAGCCCTTCACCACCTACCTGGTCTGGATCCGCTGCATCTTCGGCCGGAACCTGCTGGGCCCCTTTGCCGACGTGCTGGTGTGTAGCACGTAGCCCCCCATTAGTGCCTCCGTGGTCCTCTGCATTTACTGTGTGTGTTCTTGACTGTGCCAGTGCTCGGTGGAACCCCCGCCCCCTCCCCGCCACCATCGCCATCGAGTGTCCGTAGTCCTGGGAAGGTGAAGTAGGGGGTTCGAGCCCTGCGTAGGTCTGGGGACTGTGGGTGGTTATGTGGAGTATTTCATTAGCTTCTTTCATTGTGAAATTTACCCGAATCCTACTTAAGGATGTGTTGTTGAGACATTCAATAAATGGTTATGAGCATCAACCCACGCCTTTTTCTTCAGGGGCTCAGGAGGGGGGATCGGGGGTCTACAGAGTGGGATGGGAACCCGGGGCTCCTGACTCAGCCGGCACTATTAAGTGCTAGGTTCTTGGGATGCTGAAACCCGAGCCGGTCCCTACCTCCAGGATTCCGTGGGATACACCAGAGAGTCCGTACAGGGGAGCTTCGGGGGGAGGCACTAGCAGTTGGGGGGGGCAGGGGAGTCATCCAGAAAGCTTCATGGAGGAGGTGATGTTTTTGCTGAGCTTTGGGGGTCTCAGGGAAGGGGACTGGAAAAGGCCTGTTTCCCTTCTTCAAAGTGGGCTGTCATGGGAAGACCTGAGGCCTCTGGGTTGCATCTCGAGCTCTGGAGCCGCCTCCTCCAAAAGATGGGGGCGATGCCTACACAGCCAGCCTCTCTGACAGGGCCCTCATCGCGAGGAAGGCACTGGGTAAACCTAAAAAACGAGGGTTATTCCCAAAGGGAGTGGGTTGGTTTTCCTCCATCTTGGCTGAGCTGAGGGTTTTTGTTGAAGCGGAGGATGAGCCGCTCTGGAGCGAGCATCGCTAGGACAACGGCTGGCTTTGGTGGGTACCCCGGCAACCAAGGCCCAGAGGCTTCAGGGCTCGGGCCTGAACGGTCTCCATCAAGTGGGTCATTCTAGGGACTCTGCACAGGTTCGTCTCCTTCCCATATTTACAGGACAGAAGGGCTAGACAGGACCCACATCCAACCCCTTCGTTTTACAAATCAGAAAGTGGAGGCCCAGAGTGGTTCAGATATCCCAAAGTCAGTGGCAGCGAGGTGGCTGGAGACAGGAGGTCTTGGGTTCAAATTTGTGGGACCCTGAGCAAGTCATTTAACTCCCATTGCCTGGCCCTTACCTCTCTTTCACCTTGGAACAAACACTGATTCTAAGGTGGAAGATGAGGATTAAAGAAAAAAACAGCCAAGTGACCCAAAGAATGTGGTAGAGCTCAGATCAGAACCCGATTCCAAAGCCAGCGTTCTTGTCCAGTATTGCAGCCGTTACATGAGCTGGGTGCTTTGGGCGTTCCAAGGAGCGTCATGGACTCGCAAGTCCTGTTCTGGAGGCTGTTCTGACCGGGAGGCCCCCAGTGGTTCTGCAGTACCCTCGTCCCCACCAAAGAGTCCGAATTTCATGCGGCTGCTCCTGAGATGCCAGGCTAGGCCTTGGGCCCCTTCAGGGAGGGAGGACAGGCTTGCTCAGGCTCCTTTCCCCCATTAGCTGTTTAAGAGCCCAGAACTGCCTCCCTCTGAAGAGCATCAGAATGTCAGAATTGTTAGAAAGTTGTTGAGCCCCTAAATGCCCCCCCCACTGATACATGGTCACATGTCCACCTTCTGCTGGCCACCTCCCCAGGCAGGCCTCTGCTTCAGAACTGGGAAGCTTTTCCTGATGTCGAGCCTAAATCTGTCTGGGCAGCTTCCAGCCAGAACATCTTGTTCTGCCTTTGAGGGCGGCACAGGACAATCTGATCCCTCTTCCTGAGACGGCCAACCCTTGACCCAAGTCTCATCTCCCCACACACGCCTCCGGTTCTTGGAACTGGTTCTCCTTTGACCCGCTCTCAGGACCCTCCCTGCCGGCCCCTCCGATGTTCTCTAGCTTCTCAGGGGACTTCTAGAAGTCGCCACTCGACTGACACGCCGAGGAGGGAGCGGGAGCAGACTCACCACGACAGGGGAGTTAGTAATAGCATTTGGCCTAATTTCACGTTAAAATGTAGCCCGTTGGTCCTTGGGTACATCCCGGGGCTCCCAGCGTGGGACCTAGCCAGGGGACTGGCAAGGGCAGAGCGATGTCCTCGAGCCCCTCTTGTCTCTGTTCCATTCACCTCTGTTGTCCAGCATGGGGCTGGGGAGGGTGGGATCCCAAGGGAGGAGCTGACGTGCTGCCGAGCTGAGATTTCTGAGGATGGCGGGAGAGGAGGCGGCAGGGCCGCGGATGCCCAGGGAGAGATCTGTCCCAGAGGCGGCTCTGGGCACAACTTCTAGCTTCAGATGGTGTCCAGCATCTCCATGAATCCCACGGCCCGCCAGCTCCTCAGCCATGAGCTGTTTTCCATTTGGTTAATTCTGGAGATCAGATCCATGAGACAGCGTCGGCTGGGCCCAACCATAATCAGAATGAAGGCCACATCTTCCCCAGACCCATCCAAGCTTCAGCCTGGGGTCTGAGGCCTTCGCCAGCAGCCCTAAGCCCACTCTGTGGCACGTCCTATCTTGGAATGAGGCTTCGGGGGGAGCAAGAAGTGGTTGGCCGTGGACAGGCAGCATTGCAGAGCGTCAGAGAGCCAGGTTTGAGTCCTGCTTCTGAAAGAGCTGTGCAAGGCTAGGAAAATCATAGGCTTTTGGGCTTTGCTTTCTTCGGGGTAGAAGGAAGCCAATAATACCACCTACCTTCAGGGCTGTAGTCCCTGGTCCCTTGGAAAGCCTCCTAAAGGCTATGCAAATGCAGGCTGTTGCTATGATCCTATGGAGATGGCCATTATGGAAAACGATTTGGAATGATGAGAGGATATAAGCTAAAATGAACAAAACCAGATCCTTTGACCTCAAAATCCAACCCCCCCCCTGCCGTCGTGAACCTATACCCCAAAGGGGTGAAAGGAAGGGAAAGAAATCCAGCCAGGCTCTCCTGCTTTATGCACGAGAGGGCTGGAATCTACTGGCCTTTCCTCCTCCTGCCGGGCTACTCTCCTTTGGCCTGGACTCCACCATCCCTCCTGGAACCTCCTCATTAGGAACCCATCCTGTGAGGCTGCATCCGTATTGCCGCCCGGCACCCTCCGCCCTGCTGAGTGGAGCATGTTCTTGACATAGAGTAGGGGCTTAATCAATGTTTATGGACTGACGGGCTGATTTAATCTCCAACTTTCTACACGATGGGCCACCGTTCTGGGCACTTCCTCTTGCTGGCTCTCCAGGACTTGTCTCCTGCCCATCCACCTGTGCCTTCTCGGGCTCTTTCTTCCTCTTCCACCTCGTGGTGCCCATGAACGGCAGACGTTTCCCCTCCCAGGCCCTCTCCTCTCTTCTTCCTTCTGTCTTGCTTGGTGATCCCAGCCACTCCTGTGGCTTCAGTGATCCTCTGCAGATGCTGTCCGATCAGTTTACCCAACCCTGGTCTTCCAACCCCATCTCATCCCCTCAACTGCCTCTGACCCCCACAACTGGATGTTCGATAGACTTCTGGAACTTGACGCAGCCAGAACAGAACTCATTGCTTTCCCCTCAAACCCTGCTTTGTCCAAACCTTTGTTCCTTTGTTTTATGCTTTGTTCCTCTGGAGAACCTCCCATTCCTCCCAGGAAGCCAGGCGTCCTGTCCCCCGACTGCTCATGAGCCATCAGCTGCAGTGTCTAATCCGTGGCCAAATCTCGTTCTCCTTCTCTCCTCCGATGCTGCCCTCCCCACTGGGAACCCTCATCCCCTCCTGCCTAGATCACAGTAGCTTGTAAGTGGGTCTCCCCATTCCAATCCACTCGCCATCCCTCTGTGAAAGTGGCTTTCCCCAAAGTTCAGCTCTGACCACAATTCCAGCGGCTCTCTATTGTCTCCAAGATCACATAGAAAATCCTCGTTTTGGCTTTTAAAGACCTTAGTCAGCAGGTCCATTCCTACCTTTCCAATCTTCTTACACCTTTTTGTCCTCTCTCTAGTCTGGCTCAGCTACACTAGCCTTATTGCTGTTCCTTGAGTACTTCTTCCATCTTCCTCTGAACGCCTTGCAATACATTATCTCATTTGTCCCTAACGGCCACCCAATGGAAAGGCATTAGTATTATCCCCATTTTACAGGTGAGAAAACTGAGGCTCCCTGTGGGTGTGCCAGGCATTGTGTGGACCACAAGGGTTAGAAAGGACAAAAATATTAAAATATATATATTATATATAATTATAATTAATTAATAATAAACAAATTATTAATTATGTATGATTATATGTAATATATTATAGATTAATTTTTAACCACCTCAAGGTGGAGGGGGGAGGAATATATGTTCATACCCAAGTACATAGATTCTTCATTAGATATTATTGAGCCTCTCTTCCTGAATCCTCTTTCCTCTCTGAGTTTTGATGCACTGAGCTCTCGGTTCCCTTCATATGTATAACTGTTGGTATCTATGCACATATACACATGTGTTTTATTGTGTACATACATGTATACACATGTAGATACCTGTGTGTCTAGATATATGCATGCGTGTATGTCTACATATAGAGGGCTATGGATCAGCCCCAATCTGTTCCAAGAGCTTTCTATCACCATCATGATCCCATTTCACCCATTGCCTACTAGACACTGGATTTCCCAGTTACATCCAGGAAACTCAACATAACCAACATGGCGCTCATTCATGTCTCCATAAACCCTGCTCTCTTCCCAACTTCCTATGTCTGCCAAAGGCATCATCATCCTTCTAATCTCCCCCCCCCCCCCCCCGTCATAACCCTGGCATTATCTCCAACCCATCAGCCTCCTTCCCATATTCAGGACAGTTGGGAAATGTGGCCATTCGACCCTTCCCAGCGGCTCTCACCTTTCCACCCATGCATCCCCCCTGAGTTGGGGCCCACTTCTCGCCCAATGAGTTCTATTGCTTCCCCACACTTGCAAAGCCTTGCCCATTTCTACTTAATGCTGACATTGAATAGAGAGGTTTAATAGCTATTCCAGATGGTCCTCTGTGTGACCAGGGTTTCATGGGCAGGACCTAAGGGGGTGACGATAAATGTAAGCGAGCCACCCCTTGATCAGGAAAAGTGGCATTGATCCTGGGCCCCAAAAGGCCGGATCCCCAGGTGGCCAGAATTGGAGGTGTGCTAAGTTCTTGGCCAATATTCCTCTTGGAGATAGCCTGGGGAAGAGGCAAATCAATCTCCACACATGGCTCGCCTTCCGCTCCTCACAAAGGGAGCCAGAAAGTAAAAAATTAATCTCTCCGTGGACTCTAGGTGGCCTAGATCCCTGTTACCAATCACATATATCTTACACTTGGAAAATGGATTTTCCAGAGAAAATAGATCAGGGGCCTCAGTGGTTGTGGTGAACAATTTCAGGAAAGCCCTCCTCCTGGAGATTTTTTAAAAATCTCAACCTTTCTCCTGATGTCTGAATTGTACCCTTGGCCATTAATCCCATGGAGTAGCATGATATAGAATCCAAGAATCTGGGTTCAAATCCTGATTGAGCAAATCACTTTGTATTTTATTTATTTATTTGTATTAGTATTTATGCCTTAAAACATCTCTCCAAGCCTCAGTTTTCTTGTCTGTAAATTGAGAGGTTGGAGTAGATGACCTCTAAGGATCCTTCCAGCTCCAAACCTATAATTATAAATCAGTGAGACCAAAGGACATTGGCTCTAGAGCCAAAGGGCTTGCATTTAAGTCCTGATGTGATTCTTGCTACCTGCATGACCTTGGGGAAATCACCTAACCTCTATGGCTTCAGTTTCCTCATCTGTAAAATGAAGGGATATTCTAAATTAATTAATTAAACAAAAATTTCCAATTCCAAAAAAATAAAATGAAGAGGTTGGATAGGATGACCATGGGATCTTCTACAGTATACCCAGAGCTTTTAACTTTGGAGGTCCAGGGAGAGATTGCTGAGCATCCATGAGCCTGGAAGGAGAAAAAAATATAATATCTTTATTTTTACCAACCTTTGGTTTCTTTAATAATCCTATATATTGGATCTTATGGGTTTAAAAACCTTCTTCTGAGAAGCGGTTCATAGACTTCACCAGACTGCCCACGTAAGGGATCCAAGATACCCAAAGGATGAAGACTCCCCATTGACTCAACCCCGTGGTCCTCCTGGAAAATGCAAGATGCTTCCAGGAAGAGTCGTTTCATATCCAAATACTTTAGCCCTCCCTGAGGAGACTATGACATAGTGTGTGTGTCCTAGGTCATCCTCCTGTGGCCTCTTGGGCATCCTCCCTCAGAAGAAAAAGACTAAGAAGAAAAAGACTGAATGGAATGAAATCTAATCCCTCTGAGATAGATGATAGATGGATGGATGGATAGATGGATGAATGGATGGATGGATGGATGGATAGATAGATAGATAGATAGATAGATAGATAGATAGATAGATAGAGAGATAGATAGATGGATAGAGATAGAGAGAGAGAGATAGACGGACAGACGGACAGACAGATAGATAGATAGATAGATAGATAGATAGATAGATAGATAGATAGATAGATCGATCGATCGATCGATAGATAGATAGATAGATAGATAGATAGATAGATAGATAGATGGATAGAGATAGATAGAGAGAGAGATAGACGGACAGACGGACGGATAGATAGATAGATAGATAGATAGATAGATAGATAGATAGATAGATGGATGGATGAATAGATAGGCACAAATACATATATAGAAATATCTATATATTTATATTAGATATATATGTGTACCTCTAAATGTATATGTATATGGAGAAGGAGAGAGACAGACAGAGAGAGAGGGAGAGACAGAGAGACAGAGAGCCATCTTAGGCAGCACTGGGTCACTACACTGCCCTAGCACCCAATCCCTCTAAGATTATGGCTCAGATCTGGGACTTGCCATCTCTTGGAGGGGTTTTCCAAACAAAAGCAACACTTCCTTTCTGAAGATTTGAGCTTATGTTGATTTTTTTCTTTGTACATCATAGTAACTTCTGGATATGCTTCCTCCAACCCCCAGATTCTCTCCTCCCACAAGTGGCTTTTCTTGTAACAAAGAAAAAACCATGAAGCCAAATGAACCAACATGGAGACCTCATAATAGCAATATGGCATTCCACACGCATAGATCCCCACCTCACAAATGAAAAGAGGGAGCTGGATTAAAGTCACTATTAGTGTATGCTGAGAAGCTTCCGTTTTATCATCTGCAAAACAGGAATATCCATCTCCTTGGTTCCCTGGGTCACAGGGTTCCAGTTCCTGCACGCTGTAAAGCACCATGGAAATAAGAGCCATGTTTAAATGACTGCAGCTCAGAGAAATCCTCCAGAGTCAGGAAAACGTGGAAAAGACAGCTTGGGCCTCTGGCCTGGAAAGGGGGATTTCTTTTCAGTCAGTAGCCTCGCTCCTTTCCTCCTAGCATCCTGGGCTCCAGATGCAGAGAAAAGTTTGCTAGATGAGGCTTAAAAGGCAAAACAAACAAACAAAAATCCACATTCAAAGATCTAACAGGCAAATAAAAGTGTGTCACTTGCTCTGGCTTCCAAGGGAAAGGAATTCCTTTTATAAGCCATTGTTTGAGTTTGGAAACAAAAAGTAGAACTGGCATGGCTTCCTCAGCTCAGCAGAATCTTGACAGCTCAGGAAAATGGGGCTCCTGTGTTCTGGGGCCACTTAATGACTCCTTCCAATAGCAGGCTCTGCAGGAGGCTCTCCGATTCCAAGGCTGCCTCTTTCCCCCTTGCCTTCTGCCTCTGGGACCTTTCCATTCTGCATGGTAGAGTGGGGCAAAGACGAGACTTCCAGACAAAGACCCACTGTGGAATCCCAGCTCTGCTAACTGCTACCGGTGTGATGTTTGGGCAAGGCATGGGACCTCTTGGGGATCTCAGATCTTCTGCAGAACAAAGGAGTTAGGCTAGCCAGTCTCTAACAGCTCAATGATGATGCTAAACCTTTATTATAGTATCACAGGTTTAGGGTTGGAAGGGACCTTTGACGCCATCTTATCCAAACCCTCCATTTAACAGATGAGGAAACTGAGGCAGAGGTTCAAGTAATCTCATATAATTGGCTTACAGATGAGGAAAGTAAAGCCCAGAGATTTCAAACTAGAAGGACTCATAGAGGCCACGTAGTTTATAATCACCTCATTTTACAGATGAGGAACAGTCCCAGAGTAATTAATGGATTTACTTTGGGCTACCACCGTATTCAAACCCAAATCATCTAAATTCAGAAAATTGCTTATTAATATAACCCTTCATTGGCACATTAGCACCATGTCTCAGGGCAGCTCAATGATGCTATATTCCTTGGAAAAAATGTTTAAACCCTTACCTTCTGTCTTCTAATCTATACCAAATATCCATTCCTAGGCAGAAGAGCAGTGGGCTAGGCAATAGGATTCAGTGACTTGCCCAAGGTCACACAGCTACGACATGTCTGAAGCCAGATTTGTACCCAGAACCTTCCATCTCTAGGCCTGGCTCTCGATCCACTGGGCCACCCAGCTTCCCTCCTAATAAATATTTATGGATCAATCATCTCACCCACCAGACAAATAATAACATCCCTGGAACATGCTACTGACTTCCACTTTGGAAACCACTGGCGTATATGCCTGGGGCTTTGAAAGCAATGATAGGGGTGGGACCCATTTATCCTATCCAGGTGATCCTCAGTCTTGATTCCTTGGAGAGTTTGGTCTTCCAATCCCAATCCCAGTCCCAGTCCAAATCCCAATCCCAATCCCATATTGGTATTTGAAAGACTGTTTTTGTTTCAGGGACTCTCTTGGAGTCATTAAACATTTAGTTTCCCATCACAGTCCAGCCTGCCTTTTCCTCCTATTTAGTTCAGAACAGAATTTGTCCCAATTCTGTGCACTGATGGTCTAGATCAATGGCTGATTTACTCCTCTCACCCTCATGACCCGGACAAGACATGCTCTTTATCCACTTGCCTTTTCCTGCGTGGATGGTTAGGCTGAACCAGTGAGTGATTCGGGATCTGTTTGGGGAGGTCCTATAGTGTGTCACAGCTTGAGAAAGTCAGCCTGGGGCCATTTGCAAAAGGGAGCCTCTGGCAGGATCTCGCCCTTACTGGATCATCCTAAAGGGAATCCCCTTCTGTTGGCACTGTGGGCTGGGGTTGTCCAGAACAGCAAACAAAGACAAATGGGGCAGAGGAAGTGGCATGAATGGCATGTCGAGGAGACCTTCCCTTGTGGCTTATCCTTTGTTTTCAAAGAGGGTTGATGACGTCGCGAGGGTGATGTCTCATGAGTGGATGGAAGTAAGGCAGGGTGGCACAAAGGGTCACCCACTCTTCCAGAGAAAAGAACTGGGCCAGGCCAAGTCCACCCTCTCACAGGTCTCACAGGGTGGCAATAAATCCATGCAATAGCCCACCACATCTGCCGAGCCCAACTGAGTCTCAGCCATGGTCTCTCATAGGTTAAATATAGGACATAAAGAAACCAATACATTGGAAGAGTTATCAGTTCTTAAAAATTCCTCCCCCCGATGGGCCCCCAGCCAAGAACTCTGGATTAGATCCTCTCTAAAGTCCTTCTCGGTTCATCAGCTTGTGCCCCTGGAACGCGAGCTAGTCCAAACCAGGACAGAGAGGATGCTCTACCTGGAATCAAGAAGACAAAGTCACATCCTGCCTTGGACACTTTCCAGCTCTGGGTCCTCTCTCAGCCTCTTTCCTCTTCTGTTAAACAGAGATCATAGAGGGCCCATAGAGGATGATTAAAAAAAATGGCCATTTGTCCTCAGGATGGTCGGTGGGAAAAGAGGGCGCTTGGATACAGTCTGGGCTCTCATCTCCACTTAGTCTTCCCAGAGGATTGAGCTTGAGGGCTCTTTAGATGAGGGAGGAGGGACCCAAAGGGTTTCCCCTGGCAGATAGCAAAGGGGAGGAGGGAAGAGAGGAAGGATTCCATCCTCCCCCTTGACTTGCCATCATTCCTTTGGGTGCTGTCGATCAACAAATATTTGTGGAGCACCAACCAAAAACATGGGAAGAGAAAGGGCTCCTCTTCCTGCCCTTCCTGGCCTTATTGAACCATCCAATGAAATGATCCACACATGTTGCTCCTCCCCTGGACCAGAGAATAATCCGGAGCTTCCCCACTCTGGTGGGGGCCATTGCCCTGGATGAAATGGCACCATCCTGATGGGAAGGGACCCACGCCAGCCATGAAGGGGTAGATGCCCTTCTTGTCCATGCTAGCACGAATAGAATAGTTTAAGGTTTGCAATGCGTTGTATGTCCTTTCATTTGAACCTCACACCTCTGAGAGGCAGCGATTCTATTCCCAATTTACACAGGAAGAAATGGAGGTTGAGAGCCATTAAGTTATTTGCCCAGGATCACAGAGCTGTTAAGTGTCTGGAGCATGATTTGAACTCAGGTCCTGCCCCCCAAGTAAAGTACCCTGTTCAGAGCACCACCCCGACTCTCTCCCTAGCTTTTCCCCTGATTCCCTCTGGTTCTATTGCGACATTCTCCCCCAGTGCTCAGTGCATGAGCAGATAGGGTTCCTTGTGCCCTTTCTAAAAGGTTTCCTGGCAGACAGCGGCTCTGACAGCGGGTGTCACAACCCATGTGTGCTGGCTACTGGCTGCTGATTAAATCAGGGCCCCCACCTGCTCCTGGGGGCTGGGGCAGAGCTTGTCTCCAGCCTCCCAGGTAATTACCTAACAGATGAAAGGCATCCCGGGCCCCCTCTGGGTCAGGGCTCTGGGCTAAGTGAGGATGATGGCAGCCGCAGCTGTGTCTGTGCCCTCTCACCGCTGGCTCCTTAATTAATATCTGGCCTGGCTACAGTCATTAGAGCTTCTGCACTGCAGACGCTGCATGCAATATTCATGCCGGGCCTTCTCGGTCTCACTTCAAAAGGGATGTAGGCAGTCAGCCCTGATGGGGAGAGGAGCCTGGGTCTCTCTCCTCCTCCCCCATCCAGCCACCCAGGGCTCTGGGGAAGGGAGGGAGAGAAGGACCTGGGCATGGGGCATGGAGGAAGGGCAGGGAAGTGAGGTCCTTATCCAAGGCCAAGGCTGACTTCTCAATTTTGGCTTTTCTTTGAGGCTTGGGATTTTGTTTTAATCCCTGATCAACAGCCAGGAAATTAAGCTGGGCAGACAATGTGCTTTAATTAGAGAATCTGCTTTCAAAGGATAATTACAGATTTATTGCTGGCATTGATCAGATCAGTCTTTTTCAGGATAAGCCCAAATGTAAATGTGTATTCATCCATCCATCCATCTATTCTTCCATCCATCCATCCATCCATCCATCCATCCATCCATCTATTCTTCCATCCATCCATTCATCCATCCATCCATCCATCTATCTATCCATCCATCCATCCATCCATCCATCTATCCATCCATCCATCCATCCATCCATCCATCCATCCATCCATCCATCCATTCTCTCATCCCTCCATTCATCCATTCATCCATCCATCCATCTATCCATCTATTCTTTCATCCCTCCATTAATCCATCCATCCATCTATCTATTTATTCATCCATCCATCCATCCATCTATTAATCTATTCATCCACCCATCCATTCTTCCATCCATCCTTCCACCCCTTCATTTATCCATCCTTCCATTCTTCCATCCCTCCATATATGTATATAGATACATAGACATATATGTATAGACACATAAACATGTAAATATGTACCATGCATATATATGTATGTGTGTATTGTATACATGTTTATAATGATGTTGTGAAATCAAGAACTTAATCAGATTCTTATATTTATTAATAACATTATTACTGATAATAATTATTCTAATTATACATAATATAGTAACTATTATATAATATGATGCATAATTTTAATGAATAATTATAATGAATCATATAAATATAACATTTATTATACTGTTTTTCATTGTTATATATTATTACATGTAATGTGTATTGATATATAATTATATAATAAATTATAATGATAATCAATGTATTGCACAGTGTATTGATTCCTTCCTTCAAGGGAGCAATTGTGGGATAGTCCAAGAGAGCCCATCAGGGGAGTTGGGTCATATCAAGGGGCTGATGCTCCTATCCTGATTATGCTACTTATTGACTGTGACATTAAACAAGTCATCTCACTTCTCTTAGTGCCTCAGTTTTCTCACCTTTAAAATGGGAGTAATAATTCTTATACTTCTACCCTCATGTGTAAAGAAAGTACTTTATAAATCTTCTAGGGCTAAAGGATTGTGAATTCAGAGGAATCTAGATTGGGAGCTCCAAGGGACCTTATAAGCTACCAAACCAACCCCTGCAGTTTATAGATGAAGAAATTGAGGTTAGATGGGTTAGATGACTTGCCCAAGGTCACACAGCTAGTAAATGTCTGAAGTCAGATTTGAACTCAGGTCTTCCTGACTTCAGGGCTCACTACTGTATTTGCTGTACCACCTAGCTGTCACTGAGCTCCTACTGTAGACTAAACACAAGAAAGCAAAAAAAAATTTTTTAATTAATTGTTCATAATCTGATGGCGACTGAGGGAATTGGTGTTTTGATGTGTCTGCCATGGAGCATCTTTAGGATGGCAGGTAGAAAAGGAAGGGGATCAGTTACAGTTTGGGGTGCTGAGTATCCCCGTCTCATCTCCACTTAGTCTTCCCAGAGGATGAGGGATGAGCAGACCCCAAGGGTTTCCCCTGGCAGATAGCAAAGGGGAGAAGGGCAAGAAAGGAAGGATTCCATCCTTCCCCTCGACTTGCCATCTTTCCTTCGGGCCACAGGCTGCCATCAATCAATAAACATTTCTAAAGGACCAACTATGTGCCAGGCTAAGCCCAGTCACTGGGGATAAAAAAGAAAGGGGGGAATAGCTGCTGCCCCGGGGAAGCCCCCATTCTCATGGGGAGGTGATGGGTGAATAAATAGGTGCCTACAGGTAAAAGGTAGCCTTCAAGGGGAAGTCCCAAGCAGCTCGACAGGCCAAAAAAGCCTACTGTACAAGGTGGAATTGGGCCGGAACCAGCTCTGGTCAAACACTCAGGGGGCCCCTGCTGTCCCCTTCTCATCCGGGACTCTCCCCACCTCCCTCAGAAGTGAGGAGCCCCTCTCAGGGCAACCCCTTGCCATGGGCATCCTTGACACCGCCATTCCCTTGCCCAAGGCCAAGGGCCTTCCAGCAGTTCCTGCTCTGGGCAGATGGGCAATAGGAGACTCGTTTTCACCCAACTCCTCACCCATTCGGGCTCTGCCTCTCTTGGGGCTCCCGAGCCAGCCCGCTTCTGTTTGTGGCCAGAAGCACAAGGCTCAGAGCATCAGGGCTGACTTCAGTGCTGCCCAGCAGGGCTCGGGGTCACCTCCTCACCATCAAGCAGGGACAGCAGGGCGGCGACATCCTCCACCAGCGGCCCCAACCTCTGTGATCACATACCTTCATCCTGATACTTAGCAACACCCCTATCCTTGGCCTTGGAGCCAATACACAGTACTGATTCCAAGATGGAAGGTGAGGGGTTAAAAAAATAGTGCAAAAGACCTCTGCTAAGATGATACTTCTAGCGAGAGTAATGCGATGGAATTTGTTTCATTATTTTTTAACATCTCAAGATAATCTTTTGTGGCAGGAGGATTTAAAGGGATATTTCTAAGTCTTATATTTTGAGAATTTATTTTTTAATGCTTTTTGCTCCTGAAAAAAAGGTACCTCCTCAAGACACATCTGAAACGCATCATTGGCTGTGCTCACTAAAACATGGCGCTATTCTAAAATCCTATCCACCAATTATGCATAGGTTTTTGGTGAAATTAAACTCTAGTACATTTCAATTTCCCTGATACCTGCTTATTCTTCTTTCAAACTAAATGGAAATGCTGTATTTTTATAGTTTTGATGAATGAGTTGGAAACTCACCCAAACTCATTTGGAAGATTTTAAACCAGTTAAAGATTCTATTTCCAGATGTTTAACATGTAAAGATGAGTGTTTTTACAGATCATTTTCAGCAACAAAAACTTGGTTTTCAAGTGTCTTGTTGGGGGCAGCTGGGTGGATAGAGTGGACAGTGGATAGAGATGTTGGCTCCTTCTCTCTCTCTGAGCCTGCCTTTCCTCGTCTTTAAATCAGAATGACCAAACTGTAGTCCCTCCCTCTCAAGGCAAGCCCTCAAGCTCTGTGCCCTTGCCAGGCACACCTGCCTTCCCACAGCCCCAAACGAGGTCGATTCCGGGGGGTTTGGGGTCCAGGAGTCTCTCCTCCATGGCAGCTGGAAGCCCTGCCCTCTCCTCTCTCCTCACTCCTTCTTAGCAACAAGGATTGGGCTTCCCCACCCTACCTACTCATCCTGAGCCTTCCTGCCTCCTCTGGCTCTCCTGGCACCCCGGGGCCCTTTAGTGCCGTCCCCCTCCGGTTAGCCTCCAGTCTGAGATCCTCCTGCGATGCTCCTGCACCATTAATCTCACCTCATTCATTCCATTCAAGAGATGTTTATTTTATTCATTCCCTCCAACAGGCAGAGCCCTGGGGAATACAGAGATGGAGGAAGAACCCTTTCTGCACTCCTGATGGGTTTCCGTTCCGCCGCAACGTCCTGATCGTTCCCATTTCGGTTTGGCGACGCGCCTGGAAAGGGTCAGCTTCTGAAGGGTTGGTTTAGTTTGGATCTACGATTTTATTCACTTCATAGAAGCCACAAAGGGGAAATTCGCTCCACAAATGAAGATCGGCATCTGTTCTGTACTGGACAGCATGAGAGGGTCACCTGGGAGCGTGGAGGACTTATGATCACTTTTTCATGCAGTACAAGGAAAGAGCTGTGTGTTTGATATGCCAGAATATGGTGTCTGTGTTCAAAGAATGCAATTTGCGTCGACACTATCAAGCTCAACATAAAGATAAATATGATTGTTTGGTCGGAGATATGAGAAAAGATAAAATATTAAAACTGACAAATACATTGACAACTCAGCAAAATACTTTTGTGAAGCAGAAGCAGCTAAATATTTCATCACTGTGAGCAAGTTTTCAAGTTGCCACGCTAATAGTGTGCACTGGCAGACCATTCGTGGAGGAGAATTTGTTAGAGTGCCTTCTTTCTGTTGCCAAAGAGATGTGTCCAGAAAAGGCAGACTTATTTAGTATAGTTAGTCTTTCAGGATATACAATTACACAAAGGATTGAAGAAATGGGAGACAATTTGCATCAGCATTTGCAAAACTCCACAAGAAAACTTTCCTATTTTTCCTTGGCACTTGACGAGAGCAATGATGTTCGTGATTCTGTACAACTTCTAATTTTTATTTGTGGGACGAATGACAATTTTGAAGACACAGAACAGCTTGCTGCACTGCAAAGCATCAAAGGAACAACTACAGGAGAAGATATCTATGAAAAGGTTTCCCAAACTGTGAAGGATTCGGAGCTGGGATATAGCCTAATCTCAGGAACCATGCACTCAAAATGGCAACCATCTTTGGCAGCACTTAGTCTGTGAATAGACTTTTTCCAGAATGAAACATCTGAAAACTCCAATCAGATCTAGACTAACTGATGCACACTTGCGTCACTTGTACGGCCAGCAGTGACAAATATGGAACCCGACATTGACCATCTCATTAGCCAAAAGCAGACCTAGAGCTCCCATTGAAATACTGATCAGTTTGTTGTTTTAAATTTACTTGTTCTTTATTTTAAATATTGTATTTGTTCCCCCCCCCCCTTTTTTTTGCTTTAAAATAAGATATGTGCCGTGTGCATAGGGATTTGTTCTTTTTTTTTTTTATAGTCTGGCCCTCCAACAGTCTGAAGGACAGTGAACTGGCCCCCTGTGTAAAAAGTTTGGGGACCCCTTGACCAAAAGGGTCTTTGACACACAAAAAGGTTGATGAACCCGGCCTGCCTGCACTGGTCTTCAAGGTCCCTTCTTGCTCTGGGGAGGGGTGCCTGGGGCAGCCTGGGGCTCAGGCTGTTTACTCCTAGCTGTAGTCATGTGCAACTTGGGTTCTTTGGCTGGTTTGCCTTTTGGTTTGATCTATGTTGGGTCAGGAAACTCCCTTATGAGGACATTCTCTTTCCAATGCAGATTTGTACCAGCTCTGAAACTTGTATGTTTACCTGGACCACTGGGAGGTTAGGTGATGGGACTAAGGTCATATAGCTAATATATACCAGAAGCAGAACTAGAACTCAGACTTTCCTGACTCTAAGGTGAGTTCTCTATCTCTTATGCCATGTTGCCTCTCATTCTTGGCAGGACCAGGCAGAAAATCACAGGATTCAAAGCTAGCAAAACTTCAGAGATCATCTAGTCTACCTTTCTCATTTTATTTTTTAAAAGTGCCCCACTAAAGGGAAGTGTGAGCAGTATCTGGG